>NC_142066.1:75784748-75940060 GCF_059756535.1 Pantherophis guttatus
CCAATTGTTCTCTTCTGAGAAGCTTGCAAAGAAAAGATCAGTGAGGAAGCTAGCAGGAACCTTGCAAGTCCAAGGCTAGCAGGTAGATAAATGGCTATTGCTGAGTGAGGAAGTGAGGAAAAGGTTGCATGGGAGTGCAGGTTGGGAAGGATATGCAGGGATACGTATAAGTCACAAAGAGTGACTTATTGCACAGTTATGTGCAAGAAGTGCAATAGGGATTGGAGAGGATACATGAAGATGCATGACAGCTGTTGCGCAGCTCAGATAGGGTATGAAAAAAGAAAATGCAGGTTGAGAATTGGGATCATGGGGCTGTTTAGGAGATGAGGATCAGGAAGGGCACATAGAAGATTGTCACAGATCAATAAATGTGCCTGGAAGTGCAAGGAAGTGTACAAGGAGTGCTGTGTGAGCCAGAGATGAAAGCACCTGTGAATGACATGTGTGGGTCAGAGTATGTGGGAGAGTATGTAGGGGAGAGGTTACTTTTCTCCCTCTTCTCCCCATCTCTTCTCTTAGTGGCTGCTGCTGGGTGAGGGTTGGAGCAAGAGATTACAAGAGTGCTTGGGAAACTGTCACTAAATGTTGAAAATGAGGTTCACGTGACTGAAGCAGCAGCTTGGCAATGCAGCCATAACTTTTCCAAATTTCAATGTCGCTATGCATCTTAGGCCACCAGAATTGGTTTAGTTTAGTTTAGTTTAGTTTATTTGATTTGTATACTGCCCTACTCCCGAAGGACTCAGGGCGGTGAACAGCCAACAATAAAATACATAGATACAAAAAATTTAAAAACCAGATAATTGGTGTCTCGTAAGGTACATAGTCTTGAGGAAATCAAAGTGACCAGCTGCTTTTGCATCATGGCATCTTTGTAATACTGAAGACTGCAACGATAGAGGTATATACATCTTGGTTCCCATCCACACAAGACCGTCTCGGTGAGTCATGGTCGATTTATGCTCAGCAAGCCAAGAATCCTTGCTCAACCCGCGATGCAATTCTTCATGCCATGAGGGTTTGAGTTCTGGGGTGTATGACCTACCCACCCATTGATTTTCTGGTATCATTGCCTGTATAACCTCATCCCTTTTGCTGTTATATTGATGCATTCGCGATAAGGCATCAGCTAAAAAGTTCTTCCCCCCTGGCCCGTATTTCAAGTCGAAATTGAATCTTTGGAAGTATTGCCCCCAGCGTACCTGTTTGGGCGACAATTTTCTGGGGGTTTGGAGAGCCTCCAAGTTTTTAATGGTCCGTCCACACTTTGAATCTATCACCAATACCTTCTAGTATATGTCGCCACATGAGCAGTGCCCATCTTACCAAGAATGCTTCCTTTTCCCAAATGGCCCAACCCCTTTCCATGGGCGTCAATTTGCGTGACATATAAGCACAAGGATGCAAGTTCCCCTCTTTGGTTTTCTGTAATAAGACAGCTCCCATGGCTACATCAGTAGCACCTGCCTGCACTATGAACTTTAAAGCAGGGTCTGGATGTTTGAGTATTGGCTCTCGGGAGAAGAGGCTTTTCAACTTTTCGAACGCTCTTTGGCACTCAGGTGTCCACACCAATACTTGTCCTGGCCTTGCCTTAATGCCAGTATGTTTGGTATGCAGGAGGTCAGAAGGGTAGGGCTACTTGACCAAAGGCCAGAATAAATTGCCTATAGAAGTTTGCAAAGCCAAGGAAACTCTGCAATTGTTTCCTTGTTCCCAGTGCTTGCCATTCCAGTACTGCACTCACTTTCTTTGGGTCCATTTCCACCCCATCCCCTGAAATGCGATATCCCAGGTAATCCAACCTCGTACAGTGGAATTCACATTTCGAGAGCTTTATGAAGAGCTTTGCTTGTAGTAACTTGGTCAATACCCGGCGTACTAATTGCGTATGCTCTTCCAGTGTCTTGGTGTATATTAAAATGTCATCCAGGTATACAAGGACTCCTCGGTAGAGGTGTTCATGCAGGACCTCATTTATCACCTGCATGAACATGGCCAGAGTGCCCTGTAGCCCGAATGGCATTACCCGGAATTTGTAGCTACCTAAAGAACAATTAAAGGTCTTCCACTCATCACCCAGTTTTATGCGTATCCTATAATAGGCCTCTCTCAGATCCAGTTTCGTGAACACCCTCCCGGTAGACAATGTGGCTAAGAGGTCCTTAATCAGTGGCAGAGAGTATAGGTGTTCAACACACACAGCGTTCAAGTTGCAAAAATCCACACAGAGACGCAAGCCTCGGTCCTTCTCCCAGAACAATACGGGTGCCACCATACGTGACCTACTGGGCTGAATAAAGCCCCTGGCCAAGTTCTTATCAATATATCTCCAAAGTTCGTCTAATTCATTTTGGGTCATGGCGTACATGCGTGGTTTTGGTAATTTAGCGCTGGATATCAACTCTATAGTACAGTCGGTTGCTCTATGGGGAGGTAACACCTCACATTCCTCCTTGTTAAAAACAGCCTCTAGATCCCTATATATCTCTGGAAACCCTGCCTGCTGGAATCCCTGTATGCCTTCCATCATATCTTGGACTCGTTCTTTCTGTTGTTGGTCCTCTGGTTCCGGGTCTGGTCCAACAACCAGACGTAGTCTCCGGAACACCCCCTCCCACCAAATGGTTGGCTTCCATTTATCCAACCACGATAGGCCCAATATAATAGGTTTGACCATACACTCAACGACTATAAAGCGAATGTTATCCCTATATCTAGTCTAATGAGCTCAGTCACCTGTATCATTGGTGTCCCTCCAAGCATAGAGCCATCCATTTGTTTGAACCGTATTGGAGTCCATAACTTTACGGTATGAAGGCCTAGGCTATCGGCCACTGCCCTACGGATCAGACAATGGGTGCACACTGAATCGATCAAAGCTCCCTGGTGAACCGTAATGGATGTGCATGTATTCCTTAACATCACCGGTATGATGAATGGATGTATTGGGTCACTTACCATGGGGTCGTTCGGCTCACTGTCATCATGTCATCCGAGACCACCAGCGGCAAACTTCCCCCCCCCTCAAGGGGACTCCTCGCGTCCTGTGCTGTTGAATGGGAGCCGCTGGTTGGAGTCTGTGTGGCCATCCTAGACTGTTCCGAGATGGATCGAGCCCACTCCCGGATTTTTCCCCCGTTACCGGGGCCCAGGAGGGCGACAGTTGTACAGGAGGCATGGGATATTCGGCTGCCCGATGCCCCAGTTGGTTGCATTGGAAACAGCGAAACGTTCCTCTCCCTAAGGAAACAGTAGGATGACTTGGAAAGGGACCATCCAACCCAAGTCCCTGAGGCCCAGGTTGTTTGTCTGCGGCCCATCGTGGTTGACCACTCCTCGTGGTCGGAATTCTTGCAATCCTACATCTAGGTCCACAGCCACTCTAAACCATTCTGACAGCCTGGGCGGTAAACCCCGATAAACACAAGCTTATCTCAATTCCTTGTCCAAACCCACTCGGAATTGATGTACTAAGAGACATTCTGGCCATGCTCTGAGTCGACCAGCAAGGGTACGGAACTCCTTCACGTAGTCCCTAGCAGGCCATCCTCTTTGCTTCAGATCTACAAGCTCCCCTTCCGCTAATTGAATTCTGGAGTTATCCTTGAATCGTCCCCTCAGGGCATCCAGGAACAACCCAACGTTTGCTAGCTCTTTTGCATGATCACTATGGAGGTCAGCAACCCAGTCCGCTGCCTCCCCTTGTAAGACTGTGGTAATAGCAACCACCATGGCTCATTGCGAGGGGTAGAGGCATTTGTACAAGTCCATATGGCTAATTATCTGATTTAAGAGCAATGACACTCTGTCAGCACTCCCATCAAACATGGCCTGTATGGGTGGCGGTCCCCAGAACTGCTGTTGTGGCCACAAACCTGGCACCCATACAGGTGCCTGGCCAGCCGGTCTGGCCTCCTGAGTGTCCTTCCCCTCTACTCTACGAGTACTGCCCTGTTTCCGTGGTCCCATTTTGCCCAGGTCATGGGCTCCTTGCATTCTCTGAGTCTCCTGATCTGGCCCACGCAGAACTTCTCCTAAGGAGGAGGTGGTAGGTCCAGTCAGTTGATGGTCTGTCACTCTGGATCTATCAAACCCCGTATTCATATGCAATTTGGGGCTTGCTAGGTGGAAACAGGTGTCCGTACTGCCTTGTATTCCTGTCCCTCCTCCCTGCCGGGAAGTTGAGGGTTCCGCTCCTGTTGCCCAAGGCTGCTATGAACGGGCATCTCAGAAGCTAGCTTCCCCAAACTTCTCTCTCAGGTCATCTGAAGTTGTGGTCCCAGGGCCTGTGGAGTAGCTCCACTCCCCTTCCTCGTCCTCCATCCATCTCCTCTCTCTCCAGCCTTGAAAGGTCACATCTCCTGGGTGTGGGGGTTGGTGGTTTAATTGTAACAGGACCGGTAAAAGCGGAGCTGTGCCACCAATCACCTGAGGAAGACTTCGTTCCGCTCGGTACAGACGTCTCTGGGTCCTCAGAAACACCCCCCCTCCCGGGGTTTCTTCTTCTTGGGGCATACCACAATGGACTCGCCAGCCCCCTGGACATCCGGTACCTCCTCTACTGTGTCTTCGGCCACCTCCTCCATCACTGGGGAACCAGCCATTGTGCCTTCTGCCTACTGGCTCACAGCTAGTCAAACCAGAAAGGTAAATGGGGAAAACGCCGACTTTCTCTCAGCTTCCGCAACAAACCTGGGTGTGCTGAATAACAACGCTGCAGCCAAAAGTTTTCTTTGATGCAAGTGGGTTTATTCCAGCGCCAGATCTGCTGCATACAAAGCTGATGCTAATGTAAAATAACACAAAGTCGGCGTTGAGAGCAGCCGCCTCCCAACGCCATTTAAATAGCTGCGCCGGCCAGCCCACCAATCACCCTGTTCCAGGTTTGGCAGCTCAGCTGTGCAGGCTGTGATGTCAGTCCGGCTCGTTCAACATGGCAGCAGGGTTCCAGCAAGAAAGCACCTCATCCAGCCGTAACGTGACTGGCCACCTAACCCAGCACCATCACCCACCACCACCATTGGGTGCACCACCCACCCATCCAGATGCAGATCACTGTATATTCACTCGGGGTATCCGTCCATCAGGCGTTGTCTGGGTGTCCTGTGAACGCATCCCTAATCCCTGTTGTGTCGAGCAGTGGAGAGTCTCGACAATTATTGCCATGTGATGCATTGTTTTGCCTAGTTAAAGGTTATAGAAACAAGAATTATGTAGTATATAGATTATAGGTCTATTGCTTTCTCACTTTCATTAAGACACAATTGCACTGGACAATCTCTAGGTATATGGTAACATCTTATGTTACTCATTGGTGATTTTTCACCTTGACTCACATTGTCACGTTAACCCGTTATGGAGCAATTAGTAAATGTATTACTCTCCCATCCTGGAAATGCCCATGCATGCTTGGACACAGAGATCAAGAGAATGACCCATGTATTGCTAAATTGTCCATTGTAGTAGTCCAGCCATGGTATCTGGCACTCATAAACTCAATTGTCAGAAATCTTAGTTTTCATTCTGATTATATAACCCCTTCAGGATTAAACTTGACCAACCAGCAAAAGAGTGACAAGTTCTTAACAATAGGTATGGTTTGCAGCAAGCAGCTAATCCCTCTTTTCCATCACTAAATTTTCAAGTTTGATATTTTTACACTTTTAAGTATTTTATTTTATTTTATTTTATTTTATTGGTTTAATACATATGTAGAGGCAGATATATATACATACAGTACATAACCAAACAAACTTTTCTGCTTTAGTTTTCTGGAGAATGTTTAAGTATAGTTCCTTTAGAATTGTTGTCTACAGTATGTAGATGCAAAACCAGGAGACAAAGCTGCTATAAGACAGCAGTAATGTCTCACATTTCGCATGAAGTTAAATATTCCCTGAGGGGATTGTATTTTACAACTGTGATTTCCTATCTGTCTCATTACTGAGAAATTACCAGGACAGTATATCACAAATGAAGAATTCAGTCACATACATCTTTCTTAGACAAACCCATAAAATGAAATGGACTGCCTAGATGTACCATTCACAATTTTTTTCAAATCCTTACATGCAATTATGATGTCTATAATAAATTAAATAATATGCAAATACAACTTTGCTTAAGGGATAAGTCCTTTTGTAACATAATAACAGAATATCATCTTATCATTTGAAGTACACGTGCATATGCCCAAAGGCACAGTATTAAACAAAATTATTTTCTTTGAGTGACAGGCATTAATTTATGGATGGTAACAAACTGACACATCTCTGTGATTAATTGTCATTTTTTATATGTGGACCATGATTCTGAAACAGTATATATGACCCAAATTGTACTTTTTCACTAAAATATGTGCTTTTCAGAAATGTATTACATTTCACATCTTAGAAGTGAAAAATTATGCACAGTGAGAGAAATAATTTTCACTATGGTATAGGCCATTATTCCTATATTAGGGGGAAAAATTGCAAAAAAATTTGTCCTAAGAAAATTATATAAAATGGCTTTGTGTGTGTGGGGGGGGGGGGGGGGAGTGCATTATGTAAAAAAAGTCTATATTTCTCTTGAGTTTGTAAACTGGTGAAAATCTAAGAAAATTGAAATGGATTGATTTGTCCCTTCCTCACCTCTACAAAAGTACATTTTTTGTTATTTATTGATATCCAAAGTGAGTTTGTGAATGTTATCTATCCCTCCTATCATTAAGCAAGTGGTTTAATTGTATGAAAAAATGAAATCCGCCTTGTTTTCCATAATAAAAAAATATATACAAAACCACAGTTATTTTACTTTTAATAAATTCTGTTAAAATGACACACGTTCACTGGAATCCTCCCTAAGAGTAAAACTTTCAGAAAGCAAAGAATGTGAAGAAAACATATACCTCAATATTTTGCAGCAAAGTTAGCAGTAGCCTGATAGTGTTGGTAATAGAAAGAAACTGATTTGGGAAGGCGGGGATGGGTGGGTAATATATTTTGTTTCTATGTAGTTGAGGGAAAGCAATTGTTTGCTACCCATTCAGAAGTTAAATAAAATTAACACAAATTGCCCCCATCCCCAAATCGATTTAATCTGCAAATGCCATTTAAGATTGCATTTGACCAACATGTCAACATGTTTGCTTTTTGTTGTTATTTTTTTTTTTTTGGCTTTTTCCTCATCTTCTGGTTTTTGACATTCACTAAATATCACAATATCTATAGATATGCTAGTATCTTTAAATATATGAAAATTAAATGCTACTCCTGTCCCAGCCACCAGTGTCTTAAATATATGAATACTTTAGTACATTTTCATTTTCAATGTGTTATTTTATTTATTTATTTGTACCCCAATTTTATTTTTATAAATAGTCCTTCCTCCTATTTTTGTCACAACAGCAATGTGAAGTGAGTTGGGCTGACAGAAAGTGACTGATGCAAAGTTACTCACCAGCTTTTATGCCTAGGGTAGGATTAGACTCAGAGGCCCCTGGTTTCTAGCCTGATGGACTAACCACAAAATCAAACTGGCTCTATCAGATAGGTCAGGTCATGGGAGCCATACATTTGACACTGACAATTAGATTGCAAAAAACAGATGGAAGTCTGAATGACAGTACTGTAGACCAGGCTGTTTGCCATTCATTCTTTTGGGGAGATCTAGTTTGCTGTACTGGTTATGGATGCATGCTAGAAACAGGGAGTCTGGGTGTTCTAGGCTCTCCTTAGGCTTGAAGTCAGCTGGATTCATTCCCACTCAGCCCTAGGAAAGAATTTTATTTATTTTTTTATTTATTTTATTTTATTTAATTTGATTTATATGCCGCCCTTCTCCGGAGACTCAGGGCGGCTTACAGTGCGTTAAGCAATAAGCAATAGCCTTCATACTTTTGTATATTTATACAAAGTCAGCTTATTGCCCCCACAAACTGGGTCCTCATTTCACCTACCTTAGAAAGGATGGAAGGCTGAGTCAACCTTGAGCCTTGGAGAGATTCGAACCAGCAGTAAATTGCAGGCAGCTGTGTTAATAACAGGGTGCTTTAAACCACTGTAGTACCAAGGCTCTGAATTAATGGCAAATCTTTTATGAAACCTTGTCAAGAAAATTGCAGAGACTTGTCTTGGCAAATAACAATACTGACTTGAAGGCACCCCCTCTCCCACATTAGGAATATATTAAAATAAATAGTTATCAAAATATTATTTCAATGGTATTTAGAAAGATGTTTAGAAAGATCTAAACAGACATGGCCAGTTCAAGACTTGAAAGTAGGTTCAAAAAGTTATGCTTACAGTAGTTTTTTAAAAATCAATGTATATAACACTTCGTACATTATTTAGGAAACTGTCATCATACTTTAGCATCAGTAATTAGAAATCATTATAAGCAGTAGCTAATATATTGGAGGACATGATGCAACTGTATCCTCATGTTTGATGTTCAAGAACTTTTCCCAATATGGTCAACTATAGGAAAAATATCGATCTAGAAATCGTAACTTGGACAATATTTTTGTTATATTCAGTGGTGGGATTCAAATAATTTAACAACTGGTTCTCTGCCCTAATGACCAGCTGGCTGGGTGGGCATGTGACTGGGTGGGCATGGCCAACTCAACATCACTCACATTGAGGGGCGCCTCACCTCACTCAGCTTCTCTTCGCCATGCCCAGCCCCACCTCGCTTCTCCCCTCCCAGGCACTCCTTGTCACACCCAGCTGCTCACCTCGCTGGAGTGAGTAGTTTTCAAATAAAAAGAATGCTCACCTTGTGAAAATAAATAACAAACATCTTAACTTCAGGTCTGATGCATCTTGCAAAGTATTATTGCTCATTCTAGTCTCCTTTCCTATTAACAGGTGCATCTCAGATTGTAATTTGCTACAACCTCTCTTGTCTTTTGCATCATTCTATGGGAGATTATTCTGAAATGTTATCTGTGGTGTTTGCAGCTTTACAAGTTTGTTTCCTCCAACCCTGTTTTTGCATGCAATTCTTACAAGTTATTTTGACATTCCTTCCCTCCTTTTTAAACAAAGTAATGGTTAAGGTGTTGGCCTAGAAACCAAGAGACTCTGAGTTCTAGTCCCATTTTAGGCTTGAAAAAATGGCTGAGTGACTCTTTCCCAGCCCAAACCACTTTTTAGATTGTGGTTGTGGGGAAATTAAGAGGAGGAAGGAATATTAGATATGTTATCCACCTTGAGTTCCTATAAAGTAATAAAGAAAAGCTAAACATCTAACAAAATAAATAAATTATTTGTGAGAATGATATCCTTCTAAAGGAGAACGGGCACTGACTGCCTTGTCACATGTTTTACACTACTGCATTTATTTCATTTTTATCCACTTCATTTTTCTCTACTTTTTGGTTTCTTCTTCAATGATGGCATAGCCTGTGAAATTCTTACCTGTCTCACATGCCAAGGTTATGTGGGAAAACATCAGGTAAATACATCCATGTGACCGACAGGCAATGGCAGCAGAAATCACTAAGCATCTACTTTAAGACAGAAAGGTGGAGGCAACAGGATGCAAAAAGCAGAGGATCTCAGGGAGAAGAGTGCTGAGACATCCACCTTTCATCAAACTGGCACAATGTAGTTAATTACACAAAGGTGCCTTTTTTATGCCTCTTTTATGTGCTCTTTCCATTGGAAATTTTGAGATTGTTTCAAACTGACAGTGCAAAAATTGCCCCAGCTCTACAATACTGGTGATCTTTTTAATAATCTTTCACTTTTTATTTAGAGAAGTGCTGACAGGATTTAAAAAGCAAATTAAACAGCCCTTTTTTCCATTTAATCAATTTTGCCAAACATCTCCCCAACTTCCATTAAAATAGCGCTCACAACTCCCAATAAAATATCACAATAAAATAGCACTGTTCTAATATTTGAGTGGCTCCTACAAAAATGAGGGGGTCCATCTATTTTCCAAAGCATCAAAAGGCACGACAAGAAACAATGGAGGGAACTAACCAAAGAGAGAAGCAACCTAGGACTAAGGAAAAATTTCCTAAGGGTGAGACCAATCAACCAATGGAATAACTTGCCTTCAGAAGTTGTGGGTGCTCCATCACTAGAGGCTTTCAGAAAGAGATGGGACAACTATTTGTCTGAAATGATATAGGGTCTTCTGCTCAAGCAGGAAGTTTGACTAGAAGTCCTCTGATGTACATTCCAACTCTATTATTCTATGCTCTCTATGTTCTAAATTGGGTCCTTCACAGCAGAAGCAATACAGCTGGCTGGACCACACATGCATTAAATTCAGGGCCTGTATGATCAAGCTGCATCATTGTCCCATCCTGTATCTTTTCCCCCCAGGAAGAAACAAGAAGTAGCCAACACTGCAGCAGCAGCTATAAAAGGACTTTGGGAACTCCAGGGAGTATTAGCTGATCACAGAAGTTTTACTTAATACCCTTTATAATGAAAATGTTTGTAATCTTATTTTTTTTATTTTTTATTTATAAAAAAAAATAAAAAATAAAGATGATTACACTGGGATTAACAGTGAAAAAAATTATTACACTGGGATTGATAGTGGGTAAAATAGAGATGATTACATTGGGATTAACAGTGGGTAAAATAGGGGATAGAAAAAGGAAGATAGAAATGAGAAAAGAATATGCTATGGATACCTAGACTTGAAATATGGATTGAAGCTAAAATATATGAAAATTAGATTATGCAAAAAGAAAATATATCAATGAATATAATGAATTAATTTTTATTAAGATGTTGGATGGTATTATTTGAGAAAATTGATGACTATAATAATTGGGATATTGTTTCAATATCTATAACAATTGTAATAATTTGAATATCTTCAATAATACATTTATTTAAGCAAAAAGAAAAGATTTTTTTTAAAAATTTTTGATTTATATGCCGCCCTTCTCCGGAGACTCAGGGTGGCTTACAATGTGCTAAGCAATAGCCTTCATCCTTTTGTATATTTATACAAAGTCAGCTTATGATATAGAATAAAATAGAAATGATATAGGATTATGATTTACTAAATAAGACTTATTTAAATTGGCTTTTATATAAATGGTATTGTTAAATAGACAGAATTTAGGGAAATAATTGTGAATTCTATTATGTTGTGTTATTTGAATTAAGAATTTTGTTTAAATGTTAAATTGGTATATTTTCAAGGTTAGAGATAAGATTTAAATTTAATAAAGTAATAATTAAATAAAGACTTAATGAATATTATATGAAGTAATAATAAAATGTAAGGAAGTTCTAGAAATGGAAATAAGATTTAGAAATATAAACATGTTTGAACTGTATTCTTAATAGTGAGTATTTGGGTAAGAATTGTGAAATGTATTATGAGGTATTAGTTGAATCAAGATTTAAGGATTAATAGAAGGGTAACTGTTTTGATTAAGTTAGTATGAGTTAGCTTTCTATAAGATGGTAATAGTTGAGATATGTGATAAGTGTTATGTTGAACAAATTTATGACCAGATCAATGCTCTGTTCTGAAAAGATGTATGTTTATTTGTGTGTTTTAAAAAAATTAAAAAAAAAATTGCAAAAAAAAAAAAAAGAAAAGAAAAGAAAAGAAAACGTTTGTAATCTTGTCCTTCTTCCTGAAGAGAAGAGGTTAATCCCATCCCTAGATGGGTCATTGATGGGTTTCCTGGGTATTTTCCTGCCCTAATCCTGTCTGTTTCTATTGTTTATTCAAGGCATCTGCTGGCTGCATTCCTGAAGTTTTGTTATTGCAACTAAGTATTCACCTGTTAAGTGGTTCTTGGCTGTCTGCCCGGAGCTATTAATTGAAGGGAAAGAGAAAATCACCCATATTGGCAGGGATGTTTCTGAAGCTGCTGCGCTCATCAATCATGAGTAGGCAAGTAGCATACATTGGCATACCATCACACTTCTTAAGACAAGCTATTTATCTAGAAATTGTGACGAAATTTGCGTGCCTAGAGTTTACAAGTTTTTCATTTTGAAAGGCTACTTTAGACTTCTTCAAAAAACAAAAAGTCCACTATTGTTAATGCCTCTTAATTAAAACAGAGTTATTCAAATTTGTGCAGTATAAATTTATGGTTGCCAGTAAATATAGAGGCCTTATAGATACTTCCTCTTAATTTTATGCTTATTACAGAGCTGCATTTGATCCATGGAAGATAATAAAAGGAGTAAATGGTATATATATATATATATATACTTTTATGCGATATTTTTGCAATCAGGGTTTTTTCCTATGTTGAAAGATGTTAAAATGGCCATGGTGGGATGAAATCTCTATTCATCGCTTTCAGGCCTGTCAGACATTTTATGTTGTTTCTTCTGAGACTTATGGGAGACTGGGATAGCACTATTTCGGCCTTCTTGGACCTCTTCAGCCAGACACACCCATATTTTATGACTCCTCCCTGTAGAGGTCAAATATTTATTTCTTTTAATTCATAGGTATAAATGTGCGATATTTTTGCAATCAGGGTTTTTTCCTATGTTGAAAGATGTTAAAATGGCCATGGTGGGATGAAATCTCTATTCATCGCTTTCAGGCCTGTCAGACATTTTATGTTGTTTCTTCTGAGACTTATGGGAGACTGGGATAGCACTATTTCGGCCTTCTTGGACCTCTTCAGCCAGACACACCCATATTTTATGACTCCTCCCTGTAGAGGTCAAATATTTATTTCTTTTAATTCATAGGTATAAATGTGCGATATTTTTGCAATCAGGGTTTTTTCCTATGTTGAAAGATGTTAAAATGGCCATGGTGGGATGAAATCTCTATTCATCGCTTTCAGGCCTGTCAGACATTTTATGTTGTTTCTTCTGAGACTTATGGGAGACTGGGATAGCACTATTTCGGCCTTCTTGGACCTCTTCAGCCAGACACACCCATATTTTATGACTCCTCCCTGTAGAGGTCAAATATGTATAAACTTTTATACACATATAAAAGTTTTTTATATGTGTATATTATAAACATATACACACACATATGTATGTATATATACACATACACACATTTGTTATGCATACCCACATGCATGTGTTTCCTAGATTTCTGAATTTACAAGGAATAGATCAGTTATTAATACTCTACAGAATTATGTTTTACAGAATAACAAAGTTAGAAGACACCTTGGAGATCTTCTAGTCTAATACCCTGTTCAAGCAGGAGACCCTATAACATTCTGGACAAATGGCTAGTTTTGTTAAGCTGCATAGAAGCAAAACATTGTCATAGGATTGTTTTGATCTTATCTTGTTTATATACTCAAATGCAAATTTTCTAAATCCACTTATGAGAAACCCTGATCACTTGTAGCATGTCTATTTTATGTCTCTATCAAGATTTCTGTTGAAAGTAATCCATTTTATTTCACAGAGAATAACAGTTCTAGAAGTTTGCTTTTTCTTTTCTTGATAAAGTACTCTTTTACAGGGATAATTCAAACCAACAATAGTTCTTAAGTAGCAAATGAAAAATGTATTTACTTTTCACCTAGAGCAGATTATTTTTTCAACACCGTCCTCCATTGCTGTGGCATCACATGCCCCAACCACTAAACAGGTGATAACCAAGAAAAAGATCTGCAAACATCTAGAAGCAAACAAAGTTATAACCAGAAGTCGACATGGGTTTGTCAAAAAGAAATCATGCCAAACAAATCTTATTTCATTCTTTGACAAAATGACTAAATTAATGGACCAGTAAAATGGTGTGGACCTTGTTAAGGATATTGTTGTGTTAACCAACCAACAGAGCAAGTGCACAGAGAAACGGTACAGAGAGCAATGAATACAATACATACAAACTGGTTTAACAAAGCTTTTACTTTGTAGTGAAAAACAGTTGCATAGTCTTTTAGTCAATCCAAGTCTTTAGCCATTCAAAGCAGTCCAGAGTTACAGAAATCTTCTTACCATTCAAAACAGCAGTAGGTAATAAACAGCAATTCAACGCTGGTAACAAATCACGATAGTAGCATATCCATCCACGATGAGAACTCCTTCATACACGATGAGAGCAGGTCCAACAATGATGAGAGCAGGTCCAACAATGACTATAGCTCAGCTCCCTCCTTATATACAGTTTACACTAGTAATTATCCACTTAGGATATATTGCCTGAACAACCTGTTAGGTTTACACTATATCCTGACATTCTCCCCTTTGGACAGGCTAATATATACCTATTCAAATTCTCAAGCCATAGCTTTCGCAACATATTTTATGTTTAATTGCACCCTGTGCTTTGGTGAAATTATCAGCAACATTGTTTTCAGACATACAATATTCTAACTGAACCATATTACTTTGAATACTCTGATGAACGTTTAGATAACGAATATCAGTATATTTTGACCTTGTCTTAAGTGCTAAATTTGTAGCCATTTTTATAGCAGCTTGGTTATCCTCATAAATTACAATAGGATAATCTACCTTTAATCCTACATCAATCATTAAAGGTTTATAGTAAATCAAATCAGTACATACTAGTGACAAACAGGAAAATTCTGCTTCCATAGTGGATAAACTAATATGTTTTTGCCTTATTGACTTCCATCCTATTAAACAATTATCTAACATTATTGCAATACCTGATGTAGACTTTCTGGTGGTAAAATCAGTAGCGAAACTAGCATCAGCATATGCACTCATTGTAAGATTGCGGTTAGGTTCTAAATATAATGCATAATGCATTGTCATCTTTAAATATCTTAATATCCGCTTTGCGGCTTGCCAATGCCTATCTGTTGGCTCTGCATTATATCTTGCTAATTGGTTTATGCTATACAAAATATCAGGTCTCGACCAATTGCTAAGATACGATAGACTCCCTATCAGCGATTGATAGATCTCCTTACTAAATCCAGGATTTTGGATTTCTTCATGTTGAAAATCCTGTGCCATAGGCGTTTTAGCTGGTTTACATAGCTCCATGCTATAGCGTTTCAACATCTGACTTATTTTGCTAGCCTGTGACAGTTTATACCTCTAGCAGTTTGAACAATATCAAGACCTAAATAGTGTCTAATATGTCCTAAATTTCTAATTTTGAATTTATCTTGTAACTGTCTAACAATATCCATTGCTTCCTTGTCAGTTTTAATTACAATTGCTACATCATCCGTGAACAATAGCAAAAATGATACTAAACCATTATTCTCTCTTTTAAAGGGACATTTGTCTGCTACACCTTCCTTAAAACCAATATTATTCAGTTCTTTAACAATACACTGGTTCCATTCAAACCCTGATTGTTTTAAACCGTAAAGGCTTTATTTAATTTCCAACAATCAGTTTGATAGTTTGTTTTCACTCCTAATGGCTTCCTCATATAAATGGTATGTCTTAATGGAGCATGCAAATATTCCATCTCCACATCTATATGATTAATAATGTACTTATTCTTTACCACCCACACTAGCATAGTTCTTAACGTGCTAGCTCTTAAATTTGGAGCAAACACCTCATCGAAATCTTTTTCCGTTTGAGCAAAACCTTGAGCTACAAGATGAGCTTTATGGGTTACTGTCCCATCTATTCCTTTCTTTACTTTATACACCTATCGACACCCAATCAATTTCTCACCAGGTGGTAATTTCACATTCTCATAAACACCTAATTTAGTTAATGAGTTTATTTCTCTACTCATTGCCTCCTTCCATGCATTTTGCTCTTTTTCAGGATACATCCTAATATCCTCATAACTTGAAAGTTCTATGTTAACCTGACAAACTACCGTTGCTTTATACCTATTAGGTGGATGTCTTTCCCTACTGGATCTCCTAGGTAATACAGGACTCATTGCAGGTGATTCAATTTCATCCTCCCCTAAAACTACCTCCCCTTCTTCAACCTTAATAGAAGAATCTATATTATCTATATCCTCATCAGGAGTATTGTTACTCATTTGATGCTCAATGCGAACAGTATTGTCATCCTGTCTATAATCTGCACGCTCAAGTTTCTCCCATCCTTCGTGCTCTAGAAATTTTGCATTTGCACTACAGTACACGCTAGTAGTTCCCTGTGCCCAAAATCTAAAAGACCTATGGTTTGAATCATAGCCTACGAAAAACATTTTTCTGGCTCTCTGTTGTTCCTTTCTTCTCACATTTGATGGAATATGCACCCAAGCTGGGGCTCCAAATGTGTGTAGGTAACTAAGATTTGGTTTCCTCCCATGCCATAATGTAAATGATATTTCACCAGTAGATGAATGTACCACGTTGTTTAATACATGGTTAACACACATAGCAGCCTCATCCCATAAAGTTTCAAGCAAACCAGAATCTGCCAACATTGTTCTAGTCATGGCTTGTAATGTTTGACCCCTTCTCTCAACATAAGCATTGTGTTGTGGTCTATATGGTGCAGTCCGTTTATGCTCTATTCCTACCTCTTGCAAAAACTTCTCTAACCTTTGGTTAGTGAATTCTGTACTATTATCTGTTACTAAGCACATTACTTTATACTTCTGTTTCCTTTCAACAAATCTCAGCCAGTTATTTATATGCTGGAATGTTTCACATTTCGTTTTCATAAGATAACAGAATCCGTACCTAAAATAATGATCTACTATGCTCAGAATATAGCAGGCACCTCCAATACTAGGTTTTTTGGGTCCAATCAAATCTACAAACACGACTTCTAATGGTTTTTTGGTTTTAAAACCATTATAACGATTTGCTGGTGTTACCCTACTCTTTTGCTGATTATAGGTGTTACAATTTAAATACTTACTACATGATTGTAGTTTTATCTCTTCAGATAACTGAACTGTTTTCTTTAACGTCCTGAAATTATGCCCTAGTCTCCGATGTAACAGATGAATACATTCATCATGTGGTTTATCATTCCTGTACACTGACTTAGAATTTGCTACTAATGCTGGGTTCTCTCTTAAAATGAATAAATCATTTTCTAATATTGCAGTAACAACCTTTTCATCTTTTTCGATTATACATTTATCATTTTTAAATGTTACTGTAAACCCAACTTGCAATAATGACTTAACAGATAGCAAATTATACTTTAACCCAGGAATATATAACATAGGCAATGGTTCATTAATAAATGACTAATGTGCAACACCCTCTCCAGCTACCTTAACTTTCCAACCATTTGCTAATCTAACATGTTGGTTACTCTTATTCATTTTCACAAAGTTGTTTCTATTCTTAGTAATAGATTGAAAAGCACCACTATCAACAACCCACCAATCCTGGTTAACATTAGTTGTTGAACTGGATATAGCTAAATTAATCTTGGGTCTATTATTATCCCTAGCAGACATTTTCTTTTCTTTTTTTTATTTTTTTTTATTGAAAAAGTTTTTCAAATACAAATTTTTCCCCCTTTTTTCTCCCCCCCTCCTCCCTAACCCCCCCTCGCCACCCCTCCCCCTGTGACTTCTTCAAAGTAAAACCCAAATTCATAACAGATTATATAATACTTTACCATCCCCTTGCTCCATCCCCCAAATACTGACCCTTTCTTTCTAATAATATTATTATATCCCCCTTTTACTATACATTTCAAAATAACATTCTACTATAACATTGTATAATAACTTCTGGTTTAGCATAGTAATATTATTATAACTCCCAATTTAGCAATAATCTGCCCTTTTTCTCCTCCCCCATGCATATATCTCTTAAATCAAACCTTTTATGTATATTAATATAACATTTCAAAACAACCTTCCACTTTAAGACTATATAAAAATATAACATTTCAAAGCAGCCTTCCACTATAAAACTATATAATAAATCCTACTTTAACATTTATTCAACTCATAGTCTATCCATTTCCTCCACTCCCATAAGTATATCTCTTAAACATCCCTTTTCTTAAACTAAACAAGCAATAAACTAGCCTGTCTCCACCCACTTTCTTGCAAAATTACCATACATAACAATTCTTAATATCTTTATTCTTCTGCCCACCCTACTAAAAAAATATTCCCTTATATAGATAAAATCAATGACTTTAAACTTGTAATCCATATAATGTCTTCTATAATGCCTTTCAACTGGATTGTTAACTCCATCACCCATATTAGGGTAACATCACATCCTAATTCCAACAGTATGTTCGAAATCCTCAGTTATCATCTGCCCCCATCAATAATAAATATCTTCATGTATAAAAAAAAAAAGAAAAGAAAGAAAACAACCACCCGAGTGACATTATAATTGTATTCCATATAGTATCTGTAGTAGTGGCTTTCTTCAAGATTATTAATTCCAACCATCATAATGGGGTAACAACCAGATCCTCTGTGTGTCCCAACGTAGCTCTCTTGCCATGTAACTCAGCATAAACGTAATACATTTATCAAAGAATCCAAAATAGATAATTCCAATCCAACAGTTTAAGGCCCTTTTCACATCCCAAAAATACAGCACTGCAGAGATCTGTCACTCTCCTCAAGATAATATAAACTAATACTTCGCCTCAACTGTCTTTTCATATATTCAATCATCTTTTAGATAACTGGCAACGCTGTTGCCTAGTTTAAAAAATTTTGTTTTTGTGAGACCTATTTCTTTTTTTCTTGACTTTTTGTGGGTTTGATCTCCATCCTAATTTCCTTTCTATGAGTTGTATATCAACTGTTCGATTTTCGTACTGATCTATAACTTGATCTTGTTGGTTTTGCTTTTGTGGCTTAGATCGCCATTCAGATTTCTTTTCTATAAATTGTGTATCAACTGGTTGATTTCCATGCTTATCTGTGACTTGATGAGTCATCACATTAGAATCCAACGCCGCTTCTCTCGTATTTATAAGTAGTCCAACTGAGACATCTAAAGGATCCAAAAGCGGTTCATCTACAAAGACCTCTGTAGCTCGATGTTTTTCCATTATTTCCAACTCCTTTTGCTTATCCTGTGTTATGTATAAAGATGTTGAACCCATTTTTAGAATCTTAGAATAAAATTCTTCTGCTTTTTCAACAGTATTTAATTGGTATCTTTCTCCTTGATATCTCAATATTATACCAACTGGAACATCCCACCTAAATAAAATATTTTGTTTTTTAAGCTCAGTCACCAGGAATCCAAATTTCTTTCTGTCTACTAACATCTTGGGCGGTAGCTCTTTATATATCCAAATCTTTCTTCCATACAGTTGTAAAGTAGAATTAAAAGATTTTTGCACAATATTATTTATTATTTCTTTGTCTGTAAAATAAATCACCACATCTCTAGGCAGTTGCCTTTGCTTTGCAATCCAAGAGTTTACTCTGTAGACTCTATCAATCTTGCAAAATACCTCCTCAGGATGAACCTTTAAAATCCCAGCCAGAATTTCAGCAGATATTTTTCTTAAATCATCTCTATTATTTTCCTGTAATCCTCTCATTCTGATCGCAAATTCTGTGAACCTGTGTTGCATCATTAAAACTTCTTTTTCAATCCGTTGTTTTATATTTTCTACATTGCAAGTCTTATGATCAACTTCCATTTTAAATTTTATTTCTGAGCTATTGTCTTGAATATTTGTCAAATCATTTTCAATTCTTTGTATTTTATTATCCAAATTATAAGTCTTGTCATCAACTTCCTCCATTTTAGACTCTAATAACTTAATATTATTGTCCATCTTTATAAGTATTTCTGAAAAAGTATCAGCCACTGTTATAATCTTTTGTTTCAAATTGTCATACTTTGATTGTATCAATTCTTCAATTTCCTGTTTGAATTTTTCAAAATTCTGGTTCACAATCTCATCCCTTCTTGCCATCTCCTCCAAGACAAATTCTTTTAAGTTAAAATCATTTTTCTGAGTCTGTAGGTTTGAAGCTTGTTCATGTAGTTTGTGAATGGGGGAATCCGCCCCCGCTGCTTGTTTGTCTGGCTTTGTTAGTTTAAACGCCATCCTGCCACATAGACAAACTCTTTTTTAAGAAAAGAAAGCTTCTTTCCAAACAAAATCAATATCAGATCTCCAGAAAGAAAGAAACATAAAAGTAGAAATTTTTCTTCTCAATTGTAGCCAGCAGTATTTATTCTGCTACTTTGTAGCTTGTTAAACTATTCAAACGGAAGGACTCTCGCTTTCAGCTTTCCCTTCTCAAGCCTCAGCAGTCGCCATTTTAAATTTCTTTTTTCCTTTCTTCAATATCATTTATAAAGTCAATGAAAATACTTGCGATTTAGGGTCCCAGGTCCAGATCTCATCCTCTTTGATTAAACAATCTGTTAATTTTCATTAAAAGGCTTGTTCTCATCGCCTGGCTCTGCAAAAAGGCAGAGGTCTCCCGAAGCCCGGACCAGCGGCGAGGGAAATAGGGAGCCTCATCTGCTTCATCCCCAAGAGTAAAAAAAAACTCTGGGGACTTCGCAGAGAGCTCTACCTGCCCTCACCTGCTCTGTCTCACATTTCCTTATGGAAATGGAGTTTTTCGAGCTGCCTTTCAGCTGTAAAGGCGGCTCTTTACAGGCGACGGGGCTGGCGGTCCCAAGGGACCGTCTGGCAGCGACGGAGAACAAACCGGAAGTCCCTAGCAGACATTTTGTTATTCTTACAATACTTAGCTATATGCCCTTTAACCCCACAAGCAAAACATCGTTTTGCTTGTGGGGCTCTAGGCAGTTGATTACATTTTGTCTTCTTTTGGTTGGTTTACTCTCAACTGATCCCTTTCTTGTCTTCTTCTGGATTCTTCTAATAACCTACTGGTTACGCCAGCCAATGTGAGGTCATCTCTGGTCAAAACCTCCAGTGAACGACTTCCGGTTTCCTCGTCTTCGGCGGCGGCGGTGCCTTTTGAAGCTCCGCCAGCCCCGCCGCTTGTAGAGCCGCTTCGCGACTAAGAAGCGGCTCGAAAACTTCAAAAATCTTTAGGATTTTTGAAGAGAGATCGCAGGCCACAGGTTGAGCCCCTGCAACCCCCCCAGGGAATAGTTTCTGGGGAAGGAACAGGAGCGGCTCCCATTCAACCTGCTGGAACTCCGGGCGGCGTGGGACAAGTCTGCTTCTGCAGAACAAGCCGGCTACAGGAAACTTTAAATTGAAAGAAAAGGAACCAGCCTTAATAAGCAGCATACTGTTACTTGAACCCTGAAACTCGGAATCGCAAGTATTAGAGTTTTCTTGGCTTTCTAATCTGAGTGAAAAAAAGCGGATGAGTGAAAGTGAACTGTAAAAACATGGCGCTTAGCCTTAGAGTTAACGAGCTGGCGAGTGTGGATTGCTGAACTCATCTTGCTTTGTTACAAAGTTTCTAAACTGCTACGAAGTTGCTTCGCTTGCAACAAGAGAAATAAGAGAGAAATTTCTCCTTTTTCAATACTGGACTTTGCTTTACTTTGGTTCTTATTTGATTAAATCTGGGGGACTTTTTCAGAAGTCTTTGTGGAGGTGGGAGAGGAAGAAGAACTTCCCTTTTTAGTAAAACCAGCCTACGTGGCAGGATGGCCTCAAAGAAGCAGGAAGCGAAGGCAACAGGAGGTGGATCTCCCACACATAAAGCACAGCCTCCCCCAGTACAACAGATACAGACTCAGAAAAAAGATTTTGATGTGGGAGATTTAAAAGAATTTATTTCTAAAACTTTGGATGATAAATTTCAAAAATCTCAACAGGAAATAGATGATAAACTTCAAAAATCACATCAGGAATTTATGCAGGAAATTAATGAAGTTAAAGATATGGTGAAACAGAATCAAAACAAGGTGACCAAAAAAATATCAGAAGTGGCGTCTGGCCTGGCAGAATTTATTGTGAAAGTTGATTCTAAAGTTGAAGAACTTAAATCAGAAGTTAATGTTAAGATGAAAGACAATGATTATAAAATTGCTGATGTTGACAATAAAATGCAAAGAGTTGAAAATGAGATTGTGATGGTACAATTCAGGGCAATGGAGTTTGCCATACGGCTTCGAGGAATTCGAGAAGAGGAAAGACAGGATTTGAGACAGGTTTGTTCTGAGGCCCTGGCTAAGATTTTACAAGTTAATCCTGATGTGGTTTTTCACAAAATAGATAAAATTTACAGAGTGAATTCTTGGGTGGCCAGACAAAGACAATTGCCCAGAGATGTGGTCATATATTTTACAGATAGAGAAATAAGAAATGACATTCTGCAAAAATCCTTTTACACTTCTGTGCAAGTGGGGGGCTCACGAATTGGAATTTATAAAGAATTACCTTCTAAAATGCTGAAAACCAGAAAAGAATTTGGTTTTCTTGTTAAGGAATTGCAAAATTTACAGATACCATTTCGGTGGGACGCCCCAGTTGGTATAATTTTCAGATACAAGGGAGAAAGATATCGTTTGAATACCGTGGAGAAGGCAGAGCACTTTTACACTACTATTCTTAAGGAAAGAACACCATCCCCACGTACATCTACAGTTTTGGAGATTAAGGAGAGTGATGAGAAGCAACCTCAACGAGAACTGCAAGAACAGTCTAAGCAGGAATTAGAGGAAATGCAAGGCGCAGAAGGAGGTTTTCTGGATGAGCCTTTGCTGGAATCTTCTCCAATCTTGGACCCGGTTCGGATGATCGAAGTCAAGGATCAACGCATAACTCGAGCTCAATCTAAGTTACTTAAACAAAAGCAACAACAACAACAGGAGAGACAAGACAAGGCAGTTAAGAGTACTGCACAAGAGACTGGAGCCATGGGGGGAGCAAGATCGAAGCTTTCGGATGACCTTCGATTATTCTGCTCTTTGCTCCAGAAAGATGAAGATGACGTTTAAGTGTTTATCTTGGAATGTTAACGGGTTGAATTCAGCACAGAAAAGGAAGAAATTATTTACATATTTGAAACAATTTAATAATGATATAATTTGTTTACAAGAAACGCATATCACAACTCAAGATCAAAAATATTTGATAAACTCCAAACTAGGAACACATTTTATATCTTCAACTTCACAAAAAAAGAATGGTGTGGTAATTTATGTAAATAAAAAGTTAACAGCTAAAGTTATAGAAGCAGATGAAGATGGTAGGTTTGTAGCAATTGAATTGCTTACAGCAAATGGCCAAATTCTTCTGATTGGAATTTATGCTCCCAATCAACAACAGGACCATTTCTATAAGATGTTACATACTAAAATACTGCAATGGGACTACAGATCTATTTTAATTATGGGAGACTGGAATGGAGTAATTGATTCTAAATTAGATAAAAAGAGTTTGGCAAAGTCTAGGATCAGATTACCACAGACTTTTTTTTGACATGAAAGAAGATATGGAACTAAAAGATGTTTGGAGAATACATAATCCAAAAGAATTGGACTATACTTTTTTTTCTGATAGACACAGATCCTTCTCTAGGATTGACTTTATTTTGCTGTCAGATGACTTACTTGTCAAGACAAAAAGAACAAAGATTTTTCCAAGAACTTTGACTGACCATAGCCCAGTATGGATAGAAATTGAGATGGATAAGGTTGAGAGACGTTCTTGGAGATTAAATGAGAACTTGTTTAGATATGAAAAAAATACAACAGAACTTAAAAAGCATTTGAAAGAATTTTTTGAAATAAATTTGAATAAAGGTACCCCAATTGAAATTGTGTGGGACGCAAGTAAAGCTTATATGAGAGGGGTACTTATCTACATGAACTCTAAACATAGACTGTTTCAACAAAAGAAAAGATCTGAATTGGAAATAGAAATAAAGAATAAAGAACAGTTACTTATTAAAAATCCAACAGATGAAAGAATATGCAGTGCTATAAAACTTTTGAAAGACCAATTTCAAATGCTTATGGCGGAACAAGTTGCAACAAACTTACAATATGCGAAGCATAATACATTTTGTAACGCTAATAAACCGGGCAGATGGTTGGCTTACACATTGAGGAAAAAACAAAGTATACGGACTATTGATAGTATTGATATTGGAGGGAAAGAAATTTTTCAACAAAAATTAATTAAAGAAGCTTTTGTGGACTATTATACCAAACTATATGCCAAAGAGGAGGTGCAGAATGGACTTATAGAAAAATATTTAAATGATAAAAGAGTTACAAAAATTACTGATCAACAAAAGGAAAGAATGAATTATCCTATAACAGAGGAGGAGATAATAGTAGCAATTAAACAGTTAAAAACAGCCAAAGCTCCCGGCACGGATGGTTTGACCGCAGTGTATTATAAAACTTTGCAAACTGAAATGGTGGAACAACTCAGAGATTTATTTTGCAATATTCAACAAGGGGGTAAAATACCCCCATCATGGACAACAGCTTATATATCTTTGATACCAAAAGAACAAGTCGGTCCTAAAAAACCAGAGAACTATAGACCAATATCTCTTCTGAATACAGATTATAAAATCTATGCGAAAGTATTAGCCAACAGGTTGATGCCAGTAATTCAAAAGGTGATTCATGATGATCAAGCGGGATTTATCGAGGGCAGACACATGAAGGATAATGTAAGGCAAGTAATAGATTTATTGGAATATCTTGAGAAGAATAAACAGATTCCTGCAGTGCTGGTCTTTTTGGATGCAGAGAAGGCCTTTGATAGAGTGGATTGGAATTTTCTACTAAAGACTTTTAAAAAGATGGATTTTGGGGATCAATTTATACAGGCGATTTCAGCAATTTACCAAGAGCAAAAGGCACAGATTATTATTAATGGAAGTTTGACAACAGAGTTTAAAATTGAAAAAGGAACAAGACAGGGATGTCCGTTGTCCCCACTTTTATTTATTCTAACACTAGAAGTCTTGCTAAATACAATACGGGACTCTAACATCTTGAAAGGTATAATGATTAGGCAAGAGGATTACAGAATAAAGGCATTTGCAGATGATCTGGTTATTACCCTATCACAACCAATGGAATCAATAATCCTGATGAAGGACATTATACAAGACTATGGTAAAGTTTCAGGTTTTAGACTGAATTCAAAAAAGACTAAAATGATAGCTAAAAACATGACACAAGATCGTAAACATGAGCTTGAAAGGAGGGCAGGTTTTGAGACTGTACCTAAGGTAAAATATCTAGGAGTTCAGGTTGCAGAATCAAACATGAAATTGTTTCAAAATAACTATGAGGTGTTGTGGCGAGAGGTGCAGAAAGACATGGAGACTTGGAAAAAACTGCAGCTGTCTCTACTTGGAAGAATAGCAGCAGTTAAGATGAACATTTTGCCAAGATTTCTTTTTTTGTTTCAAATGATTCCGGTGCTTAAAAGTGATAAACAATTGAAAGTCTGGCAAACTGGACTCAATAAGTTTGTCTGGAACGAGAAAAAGCCGAGAGTGAAATTGAAAATTATGCAAGATGTTCCAGAAAGAGGAGGTCTTAAACTTCCAAACCTACAGTTATATTATGATGCAGCAGCTTTAACTTTAACAAGTGATTGGTTTAGAAGTAAAAAGGCTGGAATATTGAATGCAGAAAGTTTTGATCTTGAATTTGGATGGCATGCTTACTTATTTTATGATGACAAAGTTGATAAAGTATTTAAAAGTCATATACTTAGAGACTCTTGGATGAGAGTTTGGAAGAAGCACCGACTCAAATGGGATTATAAAATACCGCTATGGCTGGATCTTGGTCATACTTTGTGGAATACAAATATAATGTCACTCGGGGGGGGGGGGGTTTATACAAAGAGGTTCTTATTACAGATGCGGGCAGATGGCAGCTGAAGACATTGCAGACACTGTTGGACGAAGGGATTAATTTAACTTGGTTACAATATAATCAATTACAATTGAGATGGAAAGAGGACCAAAAAACTGGTATTATGTTGCACGAGGAAGAATTGGTTAGACATATAAAAGAGAAAGGTCCAATGCATATCAAAAGGCTTTATAATGTTTTGCTAGAAAGGGACTCAGAAACTGAATTAGTTAAAGATTGTATGATTAAGTGGGCACAAAACTTTGAAGAACCAGTGATGTTGGAAACATGGGAAAAAATTTGGGTTCAGAATGTTAAATTTACACAGTCGCAGAATCTGAGGGAAAATTTCTATAAAATGTTTTATAGATGGCTTTTAGATCCCAAAAAGTTGTCATGTATGTACCCTAATGTTCAGCCAAAATGTTGGAGATGTGAATGTTTGGATGCTACGTATTATCATGTTTGGTGGACCTGTAGGAAAGTTAAGGCTTTTTGGATAAAAATTTGGTGGGTCATGCAGAATGTTTTGAAGAAAAAAATTCAATTCTCTCCACAATTGTTTTTATTGGGTATAGTTAAGGGTTTTACATCGGGTGAAACAAAATTGATATTGTATATGATAACACAGCAAGACTGTTGATAGGTAAATATTGGAAAAATGAAGCTTTGCCCACTATTGAAGAATGGACTTTGAAGATGGCCAGTTTTGCAGAGATGGCGAAGATTTCAGCATACTTAAAAGATTGTTCACAAGAGACTTATGAATGGGAATGGAAAAGGTGGATAGAATATGTTCAGAACAAATATCAAACTAGAAAGTATCAAATAGCTTTTATTTGAAAATGATGTATTAGAAATATTTTAATGTAATGAGGTAAAAAGAAAAATTATACAGGGGAGGGAGGGGTTCAAGTTTACACATAAGTGTCATACTAAGGGGTTTTTTTTCTTTTGGGTTTTTTTTTTTTTACCAGTTATGAGTATATTATAGGGAAGTCTGGGGGGAGGGGAGGGTTAGGGAGGGTTAGGGAGGTTGGGAAGTTTGGGGGGGGGGAAAGGGATGAAAATGTAATTGTAAAACTTTTGCAATAAAAAAAAAAAAAAACCTCCAGTGAAGAAACATAGTCGTCATAACTATCATCCAAAGAAGAAAGAATTATATAAACTTGCTGTAGTTCCGAGAAAACAAGTTCCTTTTTGTGCAGCTCCTGGAAAATTCTGGTCATGGATTCCAAATGAGCCATCATATCTCCTCCTTTAAGAATGGTCGTTGCTTACCTGAACGACCCTTTTATCCTCGCTGTGAAGACACTCCTCATTCTGGGTAACAATCACTCCTATTTGCATGGCTGAGTGTCAATCAAATCCCTCTGGTGCTGGATCCTCCTCACTTCCTGCTCCTTCCTCAGACTTTTCACGAAGACAACTTGGTCCAAGAGCCTTAGGACTGTCATGAAGAAACACCACCAGATTGCTGAACAGGAAGCAGACAGCTACAGAGGGAAAGAAAGCAGACCCCCACCAAAGCCAGGCCCGGCGAAGATCAGGGAGGGACGGAGTGTCTTCACAGCGAGGATAAAAGGGTCGTTCAGGTAAGCAACGACCATTTTCCTCCTCGCTGTTCAGACACTCCTCATTCTGGGACATACCCAAGTTGAAGGAGAAAAAGGGAGGGAACTAAGCCGAAGACTGGCCTTGTGGAGAGATTACAGACTGTAACACTCTTCTGCCAAAGGCAGCATCTGCAGAAGCAAACTTATCTAGCCTATAGTGACTTACAAAAGAAGAAAGGGAAGACCACGTGGCCGCCCGGCAAATATCATCTACTGATGCCTGGGTAGCCCAAGCCGCTGAGGTTGCGGCGCTACGAGTAGAATGGGGCATTATACCACCCGGGACAGGGGCCTCCCGCAATTCATATGCCTTGGATATACAAGCTTTGAGCCACCTGCCGACTGTAGTTGAAGACACCTTCTGACCCAAGGAAGAGGGGAGGAAAGACACCAACAGCGCCTCAGTCCTGCGGAATGAGGCAGTCCTTTTAAGATATCGTCTCAATGCCCTTCGCACATCCAAAGTATGCCAGCGCCTCTCAGCAGGATGACGAGGGTTCGGGCAGAAATTAGGCAATACGAGTTCTTGGGCCCGATGAAATCGACTGTTCACTTTGGGAACAAAGGCTGGGTCTAAGCGTAACACAACCCGGTCAGGATAGAAGACGCAGAGATTGCTCCTCATGGACAACGCTGCAATTTCGGATACTCTGCGAGCCGAAGTAATTGCCAACAAAAAGGCCATCTTTAAAGTCAAGTAGCGTAGGCTGGACGAAGCAATGGGTTCGGACGGAGGACCCGTCAAAGCCTGCAACACTAAGGTAAGGTCCCAAGTGGGGTAGCGGTGAATTGGCGGCGGCCGCAAGTTGGAGAGCCCTTGGAGAAAGGAATGAATCCTGGGATCCTGAGACAAAGGAACTCGAGCCTCTCCTGACAGGACAGTGGCCAGAGCCGCCACCTGTCGGCGTAAGGTCGCAGGAGCCAAACCTTTTGAGAACCCCGCATGCAGGAATCGCAGAATGTCCGGAACAGACGCAGTTGTGGGGTCAACATGATGATCTCCACACCATCTGGTGAAGGCAGCCCATGAGGCGTCATAAATACGAATTGTTGATGGTCTTCGAGCTGCCTGAATAATGGAAATGACGTCATCAGACAAATTGTCCTTGAAGAGCTTTATGCGCTCAAATGCCACACGGCTAATCGAAGCCATTCTGGTTCCGGATGACGGACGGCCCCTTGAGTTAGCACAACCTTGTCGGGTGGAATCCTCCACGGTGGTTCGACAGATAGGTTCTTGAGGTCGGCGAACCACTCCCGACGAGGCCAATATGGCGCTACCAGCAGAAGACTCACCCGCTCTTGAATAACCTTCCGAATGATTTTGGAGATGACAGGAAGGGGGGGGAACATAAAGAAGCCCCCGGGGCCACGGACTCCGAAGAGCGTCCAGACCCTCCGCTGCTGGAGACGGGTAGCGGGAAAAAAATCTCGGCAATTGGGTGTTCTGAGCCGTCGCAAACAGGTCCACTATGGGCAGACCGAACCTCCTGGATAGGTCCTGGAACAAACCGGGGTCCAAACTCCATTCGGCGTGATCTATTTGGTCTCTGCTGAGCCAATCTGCTTCTCGATTTAGAGTCCCCGAAATGTGTTTGGCTTTTATCGACGAGAGGTGAAGCTCCGCCCATGACAGAAGACGCTCCGCCTCCTGCATTAGTGTCCAGGAGCGGGTCCCCCCCTTGTTTGTTGATGTGGGCCTCGATGACCAGACACCTTGGGCTAATTGACAGTTGAGGTGAGCCCCCCAGCCTCGCAGACTTGCGTCCATGGTCAACACCATCCGAGCTGGTTCCAGGAAGGGGGAGCCCTTGTTGAGGGCCGGAGACAGCCACCACCTCAGGGAAAGGCGAACTGGAGCTGGAACTGTTACCTTGAGAAGAGACTCTGCTCGACCTTGTCTCTGGTAAGGGAGCAGGAACCATTGAAGGCGACGAAGATGGAAACGCGCCCACAGGACAATGTCTATGCATGAAATCAATTTCCCCAGAAGCTGGGAGAGAGTCAGTAAGGTCACAGTCCTGTGAAGTAAGACTTGAGACACCAGTTTCCGTATGCTGACTTGTCTGTCGGGAGATAGGAAGACCACACACAGGCTCGAATCTATCGTTGCTCCGAGATGTAGAATACGAGACGTGGGAGACAGATGGCTTTTGGCAAAATTCAAAGTGAACCCGTGGTCTTGAAGGGTCTGAACTACTAGCTCCCAGTCCTGGATCGCCTGCTCGGGAGAAGACGACAGGATCAAAATGTCGTCGAGGTAGCATGCCAGACGAACAGGAACCTCTCTGAGCGACGCCGCCACTGCCGCTAGCAACTTTGTAAAGGTCCTCGGAGCGGCCGAAAGGCCGAAAGGCATAGCCCGATATTGAAAGTGGTGGTCTCCAAACGCAAACCTGAGGTACTTTCTGTGCAACTGGTGAATGGGGACATGCAGGTATGCCTCCTTTAGATCTACAGATTGCATCAGATCTCCCCGCCGGATGCAGCCGAGCAGCGACTTGAGGGAATGCATTTTGAACCGACGGTATAAGATGTGTTGATTGAGACATCGTAGATTCAAAATGCCTCTCCAATCGCCCGAGCTCTTCGGTACCAGGAATAGTGTTGAATAAAAGCTGGTTTTGAGTTGATCCAATGGAACATGTTCTATGGCCTGAATCTGCAACAGATGGTGAATTTCGAGCGACAGAAGAGATCGCTTGTCCGGCTGAGTCGGCCAAGGGCAGTGAACATAAAAGTCCTGTGGCATGGTGATGAATTCCAAACGTAAACCTTTGGTGACAGTTTGGACAATCCAGGCATCCGACGTGGTAGTCAGCCACAGGTCGGAGAAGGCCTGGAGCTTGCCACCGATCGGGACCAGGGACGGTGAGTCACTTACCACGCCTGGCGAAGCGGCCAGCAGACTGTTTGAAGGGTCGTCTGAAGTTGGATTGTCGGCGACCACGGTCACGAAAGGACGCCCTATCTGAGGTTGGCTGGTACTGGAACTGCGGGGATCTGTAATAAGAGGCACCACCGGCGCCTTGGTCCTGCCGAAAGGGCTGTCGGCCATACGGTACATAGCGCCTATCCTGGCGACGAAAAGACGTGGGTAACACCTTCTTCTTATCCCTGTTCTCGACCAGCACGGAATCCAGGGAAGATCCAAACAAGGCAGGCCCCTTGTAAGGAGCAGCAGTCAAGCGCCACTTGGACTTAGCGTCAGCTCTCCAGTTGCGGAGCCACAAGAGACGTCTTGAAGACACCGTCGAAGCCAAGGCCCGGGAAGCGAACTTAGCCGCGTCCAAGGATGCGTCAGCCGAATATTCAGCAGCTGCGACCAGTTTGGCCAGGTCTTGTTGTAAGCGCGCGTCTTCAGGAGGAAGTCTGTCCTTCAATTGACGCAACCATACCAGCGATGCCCGATTAAAAAATGATGAGGAGGTCGCGGCACGAATGGCCCAAGCCGCCGCTTGGTGTGTCTTACGAAAGCCCATTTCGGCCCGTTTGTCCTCAAACTTGAGGCCATCTCCAGCCTCACCTACCAGGACGGAAGACGAGGTAAGGCTGGCCACCGGATCATCAATCGTAGGTAACTGCAAAAGGGCATCCAGTGCAGGAGCCGAGGCATAGAGCTTTCGATCAAATGAATTTGGACCAGATAACGAGGCGGGGCGGTCCCAAGGCTTTTGAACGACCTGGCAGAAAAGGTCAGGACACGGAACAAAGTCCTCATCAGGTTGAGGCAAATTGAACAAATTACTATTAGGGCCAGGTGGAACAGAAGAAGAAGAACCCTGAAGAGGAGTGGTATCCATATTAGTGGCAGCTTTCGCTTTGCGTAGCAGAGAGCGAAACAAAGAAGGCTTAAATAGGCCTGGGAAGGCCGGCTTGTCCTGAATCTCGTCTTCATCTTCAGACATCTCAAAATCATCCAGGAAATCGTCCTCCCGGGCTGATTCAGTCACAAGACCATAGGGAACAGATTGCTGTTGTTGTTGTGCACAAGGAGGATGCATAGGAAAGGCAGAAGTAGGAGGACATATTGGAGCAGGGAAAGCACCAGTGGACTGTTGTAACCCCATTTGAAACATATGGGACATGGCCTGAGTAAAAAAGGACTGAAAATCCACAGTTTGACCAAACACAGGACCCGCCTCAGGGCGGAGACCAGCTTCAGGAGCTGACCTGGAAGCTTGAGAAAAATGGCTAGCAAAGCTAGATGAACGTGACCTAGCGCTAACACATGACTGATTAGTCGTAGAAAGTGGGACCCCTTGAGAAGTAGATGGGCAATCCTCTCTCAGCCCACTAGCCAAAGTACCTGTAATATGGGAGGCCGAAGGGTCACAAGCCACCTCTTGGCCTAAACCTTCAGCAATTGGCCCCTGACAAGGGTTTTGAGCCTGTTGCCTTGCCTTAGCAAACTGCTTTTCCAATGCCTTGTGCCTACGTTGGGCATCCTTGTCTCGTTTAGCAGATTTGGATGACTTCACCTGTTTGGAGTTCTTAGACTTCTTCCCCCTGAGCTGTTTAGGGGAAGGCACTGGGGAGGGAGAGGGACTCCTGTCCAGGTCAGAAGAAAGAGTAACTGCCTCCCTGTCCTCCATGAAACCAACTGTCAGTAGCCCCAATAATAATTAGTAATAAATTGTAAATATACACTTATCAATGTCTATATATAAATGATTATTAATATTATTATTATTATTATTATTATTATTATTATTATTATTATTATTTTATAAGGTGATTCAAAAACAACTATTTACAAGAAAACAGGGCTTTCAAATATCACGAGGCAACAGCTAAATTGTCTATTCCTTTTTTTTTTTTAAAACAAAATTAAACGGAATGTACTTCCCTGGGACCTTCAGGCATCCCTCTGCAGGCAGTCGGAAATTGCAGGTATGATCAGGACAGCGTCCACACCTGCCGGCAACCTAGTGACCCTGGAAACCAAAGCCCAGGTCGCTATGCCCACGGAGCAGCCAAAAACAGCGGCGATGGTCAGGGCCCAAAATGGCGGCCTGTGAGGCGAGTTCCAACAAGTCCTAAGCCAGGCGAAACAAAGCGCCTACGGCCGGACTGAAGCTGCAGCGAAAAAGGGGGCAGTCACGATCTTCCGAAACGGCTAATGAGTATGTCAGCCGGCAGGGACTCAAGCCGATAGGTCCGATGGCCACTAAGACGATCCACAGCCTCGCGCAGTGGCTGGCAGCAAATGGCGGCAAAACAGATAGAAAAATAAACCGCCAGCCAAGCCAAGCCGCTAACGGCGGCCGGAGCCCCGAACCACCGATATGTGCTTGTAACTTCACCAGGTGAAGGCAGTCGAAGCGCAGCAATTTTAAAGTAATAAACTAATTATATTAAGTCAAATCACTAAAAGGAAAAGGTAGAAATAAGAGCCAAATTTAAACTGGAAAACAGACACTCAATGCTCTTGCAATGGCTGAGTGAAAAAGTCTGAGGAAGGAGCATGAAGTGAGGAGGATCCAGCTCCAGAGGGATTTGATTGACACTCAGCCATGCAAATAGGAGTGATCGTTACCCAGAATGAGGAGTGTCTGAACAGCGAGGAGGAAAAGATGTTGTTTAAACAATTTCCGTGTGAGATTTATATGAGCACCCACTGTGTCACAAACATATAGTCTCTTCAACTTGGTCCAACACCTAGCAGGAGACTCTTTGCCACGAATATGGAAACGTTGCTGGTCACTCAGTGTTAGTCCAATTAAGCAAAGAGCTCGTTCGTTGTCTCTGGTAAATTTGGCTAATTTCTTCGCATCTTCTTTATCATCAGGATTCCATGTTGTTACATCCAGTGGTTTAATTACTACATCCCAAAGTCCTTCTCTACACAGAAGTAGATTGCATTTTGTAGACCAGGATACATAGTTTGTTCCATCCAGCCGGGTTATCATGGAAATATTCGATAACTGTTCTTGTGCCATCTTCACTTGGATTATATATCACAAACACAGTTTTCTGTATTATTCACATTAACTCTCAGTTTAGCTCTGAACAATCCTAGTTAGTTCTGGTTGGCTCTGGGCCCATAACCAATGTTAAGGATATTGTTGTGTTAACCAACCAGCAGAGCAAGTGCACAGAGAAACGGTACTGAGAGCAATGAATACAATACATACAAACTGGTTTAACAAAGCTTTTACTTTGTAGTGAAAAACAGTTGCATAGTCTTTTAGTCAATCCAAGTCTTTAGCCATTCAAAGCAGTCCAGAGTTACAGAAATCTTCTTACCATACAAAACAAACAGTAGGTAATAAACAGCAATTCAACGCTGGTAACAAATCACGATGGTAGCATATCCATCCACAATGAGAACTCCTTCATACACGATGAGAGCAGGTTCAACAACGATGAGAGCAGGTCCAACAATGACTATAGCTCAGCTCCCTCCTTATATACAGTTTACAATTATCCACCTAGGATAAGTGAAGTCAGCAGTGCAATGACTCAACAGTATAATTAGGATAATTGCAGTCAGCAGTCAGTCAGCAATCAATTACAATGACTCATCAGTACAATTACTCAGCATTACATCTTAAAGTTACAGAATACATTTAAAGTTATAGAACACATATATTGCCTGAACAACCTATTAGGTTTACACCATATCCTAACAGACCTACTATATTTGGATTTCAGTAAGGCATTTAACAAATTAGACCACAACCAACTTGTTGGTAAGGTAGAAAAATATGGGATAGACAGCAGTGAACTGCGATGGCACAGTGGTTAGAATGCAGTATTGTAGGCTACTTCTGCTGCCTGCCGGCTGCCTGAAATTTGGCAGTTCAAATCTCACCAGGTTCAAGGTTGACTCAGCCTTCCATCCTTCTGAGGTTGGTAAAATGAGGACCCAGATTGTTGGGGGCAATATGCTGACTATAAACCTCTTAGAGAGGGCTGTAAAGCATTGTGAAGTGGTATATAAATCTAAATGCTATTGCTATTGCTATCATCAGCAGATGGATTTGCAACTGGCTAACACACCACCAATGGAATTACATGTTCATGGAGGGAAGTAAGCACTGTGGTACCCCAAGGTTCTATTTTAAGCCTGGTATTCTTCAATATCTTCATAAATGATTTACATGAGGGAATAGAAGGGAAAATTTGCAGATGACATCAAGATGGCAGGAATAGCCAACAGAAGATAGGTTCAAGATCCAGATGGGTCTCAACAAACTTGAACACTGGGCCCTATCTAACAAAACAAAATTTAATGGACAGAAAAATAAGTGTTTATATTTATGCAAGAAGATCCAAATGTACAAACACAGATGAGCTCAATAGCAGTAACTGTGAGAGGGATTTTGGAATCCCAGTGGATAATCATTTAAATATGAGCCAGTAGTATGTTGTAGCCACCAAAAAAGCCAAGGCAATCCTAGGCTGCATTAAGAGAGGGATAGAATCAAGATCACGCGATTTATAATGCCTTGGTAAGATCACAATTGGAATACTGCATCCACTGTTGGTCACCACAACATAAAAAAGATGTTGAGAGTGTGGAAAGAGTGCAGAGAATAGAAACAAAAATGAGCAGGGGATTGGAGGCTAAAATATATGAAGACGGTTGCAGGAATTGGGTACATGTAGTCTAGTCAAAGAGGAATTGGCTACATGTTGTCTAGTGAAAAAGGGACACAGTGGCTCAGTGGCTAAGATGCTGAGCTTGTCGAAGGTTGGCAGTTCAGTAGTTCAAATTCCTAGTTCCACATAACGGAGTGAGCTGCCATTACTTATCCCAGCTTCTGCCAATCTAGCAGTTCAAAAACATGTAAAAAAAATGCAAGCAGAAAAATTGGGACCACTTTGGTAACAGAGCTCCGGCATTTAGTCATGCTGGCCACATGACCACAGAGATGTCATGACCACAGAGATGTCTTCAGCTTAGAAATAGAGATGAACACCGCTCCTAGAGCCAGAATTGACTAGCATGCATGTGCATGGGAACCTTTACCTAGTCTAGTGAAAAGAAGGATTAAGGGTGACATGTTAGCAATGTTCCAATATTTGAGGGGCTGCCACAAAAAAGAGAGGATCAACCTACTTTCCAAACCACCAGAAGGCAATGCAAGGAACAATGGATTGAAAGTAATCAAGGAGAGAAGCAATCTAGGAGAAATTTACTTACAATGGAAACAATAAACCAGTGGAATGTCTTGACTTCACAAGTTGTGGGTGCTCCATAACTGGAGGCTTTTAAGAAGACAATGGACATCCATTTATCTGAAATGGCATAAGGTCTCCTGCTTGAGCAGGGGGTTGGGCTAAAAGACTTCCAAGGTCCCTTTCAACTCTTGACTGTCTGTTATTCTGTTAAACTTTATGCCTCCTCAACTAAATGCCTGTTACATCCATCTACCTCTTTCCTCACGCATAAAGAGCACATCTAACTGCATTCCTAAATCATCCCATTACCCAACTGTGATCTTGCAAATCAATTGAACCCTAATTAATTTTTCAAAAAAAAAATCACGTCCTCACATTCTGATTCTACATGGATTGAAAGTCTCAAGCACGTATATCAGTATATTAAATTCCATGAACCTAGCTATGAATGGCTAACAAAGACTAGCCAATGGCACCCTTAGATAGTGCTGAATTATAATAGCAATATGACACATTTCTGAATAAATTATCAGCAAATCAAAAATAGACACAAAATCTTATTCCATGCTTGACATATTTTAATACTATTTAAATGCATTTCAAGCAGGTTTGTCATGTTTTATAGAAGTATATATTTTATTTATTGCAGCAGGCCTAAATGAATCTATTTATTGCTCTGAAGAACAATTGACATATAAGTATCTTCCACTCTAGTCACTTAATTTGTCAGCATTGTTCTAGTTTTTGTCTCTACAGATAGAGTATAGTGACAGCCATTAGGTCACCAGCAAACTCTAAAAACCAGGAATGCTTATATCAGGCCTCAAAATATCTCATTTGCTCTCCTTCTGGTTGTCACTTCTGTTTACTATGAGCTTTTCCAGACATGGTTAGAGTCAACTGAAGATAACAAATGCAGATGTAATAAAAGCCCAAATGGAAGTTATACTGCCACTGAGAGATCGTCTTTTTTTCAGTTCCAAGAATATATCTCACAAATTATCTTAGAATTGGGATAGGAGTTTCATAATCATCTGGTCATATTTAGCAGAGTCCAAGCACAACCAGATATTTGATCCATGTCAGGGAAAGTACTAGAGATGCAGTAGAGGGACATCCATGCAATTTGATCAGTTTCTTCCAGCCATATGCATACTTTGCCTGTTTAGGACATACAGAATCAAATACTGTTTTTTAAAATCCAACCAATGTGATTGGCACAAGTGAGCTGCATTCCACAGACATTGCTAATTTGGCTGTAGAGAACCATCCATATGGTTATATACTTATGTACTTCATTTAACCTTAACATCAAAAATGGGATTACTGGTACATATTTACAAATCTATCTTGCATGGCATATATATCCCATAATAGTATAATATAATCACAAGAACACCAGTAAACTAAAAACCAGTAAGCTTAACAATGGAACAGTCAAGGACCTAGTCAAAAAAAGAGAAAGAAACATATTTAAAACTGTGAGGCAAAGTTTTTAGGAGAGAAAATTCCAAAAATCTTGCCTGTCCTGAAAAAGGTTATGTACCTGCAAATGTCTTAACATAGGCCAGAGATTGCCTGGGTAACATCACTAGGGCATTTCTTCATTTACAGTAGGTTTTATTGAACTGAGAACAGACTTCTTTTGATGGAAATGGAAAGGGATGAAGGATGAAACAAGGACAGAGGCACCATTCCGCATAAGACAAGAAATTGTCTACACCTGTTTTTAATGTTCTGAACTAATTTTTAATAGGCTGAGCAATTAACATGTTTTTAAAATATATTTTCATCTTAGCATGGGCTGCAATTTACAACATAAAAAATGATGCAAGCAATCCAACTAATTTAGCTTTTTCTTTGTCCTTTCCGACCATTTACACCACCATGTAAAATCTTGACTATCACTAGGGGTTTTTTTACTTGGCTGTTTTTTCTACTTGGTGCCTTCAGTGTCTTCTATGGACTAGTTGAAAAGGAAGGCAAAATATCTTTAACTAGAATGAAAAAGTGCATAACATTTGGTGTTTACATTTCTAAAAATCAGCAACTTAAAAAAAGCAACAAGTAATTATGTTTTTATGAGGAGAAGATTTACTGAGAACAACTAAAGTTAACAGTTAATCCTAAATATAAGATTATATAAATAATATATTTATTCAAATTTTTGTTTTAATATTCCAGATTTAACCCAAGTACTAATAATGTCACAATTATTGTCAATATGGTAGCTTCCAATTTTCTTGCTTCTGTTTATTTACATCCTAAAATATGCCATTTCCTCCCCTAAAGCCTTTGTTTTTGTAATCAGAATGAAAATTTGTAAATTTCAATCTAGCTTGTAATCAGAATGAAAATTTGTAAATTTCAGTTTCAGCTATATTCCATTTCTTTCATTAGTTTCCCCTCTTTAAGGAGCAGAGAAAATTAGTGCTGCTTGGAGACTTCGTAAAATTAAAATAATTTTAATATTTTAAGAAAGACAGAGAAAGAGATAATCCAGATGGCAATAAAACAAAATAAAAGTTTCTATTATTTTCTACTAGCCAAGTAATAAAATCATAAAACATGGTGGGCAATCTACAGTATAGCCTATGGAGATGCATGTAATTCTTAACATCTAGTTTTACAAGCTAATGCAGGCTCAATGATTCAATTCTCTTCTGATCCTACTATCTTGCTTCTGAAAACCACAATGTTGGGTTGCTATTAGGATTGAGAATCTTAAAAGCAAAAAAATCATGGTAAAAAAATTTTGTGCTTTACCATGAATCTTCTTTGAGTTGCAAACAAATAACACAGCCTGAGTAACTTTATAAGATGAACCATTTTCTCTTCTCATTTAGTAACAATAGTGACTGGGGAAATAGAAGATTGCTCTTCTCTTTTCTTCTATATCATCAGAAAAAGAGGGGATTTTATTGTGGTGCAATATGTTCTAAATATCCATTCAGTGGATATTGAAGGATATTTATTGTGATGGAGGGTTGTTGTGGGGAAAATAGGAAGAGGAAAGAGTATTAGTCATATTTACTGCCTCCAATTATTTATAAAAAATAATAAAAGTGGGACAATTCCAAGGTTCCACATCCATTTGCATTATTCAGGTGACCCTGAGGGTACAGATCAACCTTCAAGTGGCCTCAAAGACTCTCAGAAAGAGTAGTAATGATCAGATGACTGCAAGGAATATAAATCCTTTCATTCTCCACCAGTTCTTCAGTCAGAACTGAAGAAACTTTTTGGATAAGAAGTGAAATGTCTTCAAGGAAAAACAAAGAAAGTCCAGTTGCCTTTTGAAAAAAAATCCCACCTTTGGGACAAAAGTGATATACACTGCTCAAACAACTAAAGGGAACACAAAACTACTGTATGTAATGAACAAAGTATTTAATAAGGCTATTTCATTCATTCAGATCTCGAATGTCTTCTGCTTGTGTTCCCTTTATTTTTTGAGCAGTATGTATGTATGTATGTATGTATGTATGTATGTATGTATGTATGTATGTATGTATTTCTCTTTAGCCAGCTCAGTGAAATCCCAATCCACTAGTTTCTAGGCTTTTTTTTTCCAGCAGCCAGCAAGCACCCTGCTGCCCATTGGGAGACTACGGAGACTTAGTCTCCCTTTCCTGCTGGGGGAAAAAAAAAGCCTAGAAACTAGCGGATTGGGATTTCACTGAACTAGGGCTGCATAAAAATCTTGGTTTATGTAGGAAGAACCTGGCTAAAGAGAAATACACATAAAGGCCTACGAAAAGAAAACAAATTATGTATTATATGTATATGTATATGTATATGTATATGTATATGTATATGTATATGTATATGTATATGTATATGCCTCTGCGAGCAAAGCTTGATCGGAGCTGCTATCTGGCTTTGATGCTGTGAGAGGGTTGGTTGTCTGTGTTGTTACATCTTGATTAGTTGATGGAGTTTAAATTTGCAGATTAGTCGGCTGATTCATAACATCCTGTGTGAGTGAGGTCCTTGATTTGTGCCCATTAGTCTTTTGTGTTGTAACGATCTGGGAAATGGGCTGGGTAGTTGATGTAATGTCCTGAGCAGATGGCTGTGATGCCACATCCCGGGCTTTGGTTTGGCTCCAAGTTTGAGGTCTTGCCATGTGTTCATGGCATGTGTTAGTTTGCTTTGTGTGGGGATCGGAGGGAGGCACAGCAGCTGGTGATGCCGTCGTGGTCTGGCCTCTGAATGGTGGTTGCACTTTGTCTATGGGATGGGTTTGGGTTTGAATCTGGTGAGGATGATTGGTGGTGGTGTCATGTGTTATCTTGGGTCCGGTGTTAATCTTCATGGCTGGGACTCGTCTGTTGACTAGGGCTAGTTTCCAGATATCCAGTAGGCGGGAGTTATCATCGTGTTTATTCATGTTATGGGAGTGTTTCTCTATTTTGATGGCTTCCATGATTATTCTCTTGTTGAAGTGTTCAGTTTTGGAGATTAATTTGGTTCCTTCAAAGTCAATTTCGTGTCCTGTTGTTTAAGGTGCTGGAAAAGGGAGGAAGTTTTTTCTTCTTTTCTGATTGCGTTCTTTATTCTCCTATTAGTTTGTCCAATGTATGTGGCTGGGCAGATTTTGCATGGTATTTCATAGACTCCTTGGTTTTCTAGCTGAATCTTGTCTTTGGGGTTTCTTAAGATGTTGGCTATTTTTTGGTCAGTGAAGAAGGCTGTCTAGATATTGTGTTTGTGGAGAATTTTGCTGATTTTATCTGTAATGCCTTTGATGTAAGGGAGGAGGGCGATGCCATTGTCCTGTTCTGTGTCTTGGTTCTTGCGGGGTGTATCCCTTTGGATTAGGTTGGAATTGTGTTTCTTTGGAATCCGTTAGAGATTAATACGTTTGTGAGAGTGTGTAATTCAGTTTTCAGGTGGTCTTTGTCAGCTAGGCATATGGTTCTGGAGATGAGAGTCTTGGCTACGGAGTTGATCTGTGCAGGGTGGTGATGTGATTGTACGTTTAAGTAGCGATTGGTGTGTGTGTTTTTTCCGGTAGATGGTGTGTCCTAGGGAGCCGTTGGGGTTTTTGTAGATTAGGACGTCCAGAAAGGGGAGTTGGTTGTTAGTTTCTATTTCCATAGTAAATTGTATTTTGGGGTGTAGGCTGTTGAGATGTGTGAGGAATGTAGGCTGTTGAGATGTGTGAGGAATGTAGGCTGTTGAGATGTGTAACAACACAGGCAACCAACCCGCTCACAGCAACAAAGCCAGCACCCCACACCTCCCCACTAGTATTTATAGAGAGATGGCAGCTCTGATCACGCTTTGCTCACACAGGCATGAAGCCGAAGGCACCAGCCTGAAGATGATGAGTGGGACCTTGTCGAAACATCACCAAGATACTCTCAATCTTACACGGGAAAAGACCCGAATACCTCTACCCGTGAAAATCTACGAAAACATGTGTGTGTGTGTGTGTGTGTGTGTGTGTGTGTGTGTATGTATATGTATATGATATATATATATATATATATATATATATATATATATATATATATATAATTTTATTTGATAACATTAAATAATGTTATTTGATAACATTTTCTTATCTTATCATTCTATTAACGTGCTCTGAGTATAAATGATGTCTGTGATTTTAAGCATCTAAGGCAGAGGTCCTGAAACTTTTTAAACAGGGGGCCGATTCACGGTCTCTCAGACTGTTGGGGGGCTGGATCGGCTGAGTGGGTGTGGCTAGGTGGTCATGTGACTGGGTGGATAGGTCATGTGACTAGATGGGTATGGCCAATTTAACAGTGCATTAAACAATGCGCACAAATTAACCTTTAATTTGTGTTGCTCCTGGGGGTGATTTTTTTTTGCTTTTGTTTGCATGTTGCTCTTTTGGTTGACTTTTCCTTTTACTAGATCATTTTTTCAGTTGTTTAGGAATCTAGTGGTCCACTTCAGGAAACTCAGTTTTTCAGCAATTCTTCTCAGCCCCCAAGGAGCTTACAATCAAAAAGTCTTTCTGTGTGTGTCTTTCTCGGTGACTCTTGTCTCTCTCATTCTCTCTCTCTCTCTCTCTCTTTATGTCTCTCTCTCTCTTTCTGTCTATCATCTGGAAGTGGGGGAGGTGAAAAACAGCAGTGTTTTTCACCTCCCCCACCTCTAGAAGCATTCTGCAGGCCAAAAATGGACTAAAATGGGCCATTTTTTGGTCTCCCGGGGCATCTGTGCACCCAGTTTTTCACCTCCCCTGCCTCCAGAACCTCTCTGCAGGCCAAAAGTGTTGGCCTTACCTTCCAGTTCCAGACCGCTGGGCTTGCAAAGGTAAATCCTGTGCTCGGCCAAAGGGTGGGAGCCAGTGGCTGGGTCAGGCGATGTGCGCCGGGCAGCCTTGTGGTCCTGTGCGGGCAGGATTAATAGCTTCGGCATGCCATGTGCAGCTCGTAGGCCGTAGTTTGAGGACCCTTGATCTAAGGTAATAGGTACTTTGCAATTGCATCTGCAACCCCTATGTTTCCATCAGACATGGGGTCAAAAAATAGCCTGTTTTTCTTCTAACATGACAGCATTACATGCTTAATTAGTATAAATTCTGCAATGAAGTAAACAGTCTGGTAGTTCTGATCACACACAAATTCTTTATAATGTAGTAATGTGCAATCTATCTAGTCAGTGCTGGGGTATCAACAATGCACAGCACTAATATAAAAGGCTAAGGATCAACAATGCACAGCACTAATATAAAAGGCTAAGGATCAACAATGCACAACACTAATATAAAAGGCTAAGGAAGGTGTTTAAAATATACCATATGCATCTAAAACTGTGCTTAGTAGAAGCATACCACCTTTACTCCATAAAGTTTTTGTTGTGATAGGCTGTGACATGGTCACTGGCTTAATTTGGCTGAGATGCTTCCAAGGACAACTGACTATTATGCAGCCTGTGGCATATCTTTGCATTATATCCAAGTGGGTTTCACAGTCTCTTCAGAGTTCATGTGTACTGCCATTCTTCAATTCATGTCAGCAGGAAGACAATTGATCTGGATTTCCTCACCATTCTCTCCATTATATGGTATGCCAGAAATTAGCATATCATGACTAGAGTATAAACTCAGTTAGCTGAACACTAGGGAGGGAGAACAAATTACTAATTCTCCTCCTGCCTAGACTTCCAGTGTTAATTTAGTAAGAGATTTTTTTTTAACTGACATGGCTTAACTTAGCATTAGATAGTATTACCATTGTACTCTGAAATGCCAGAATAAAAAATAGAGTCTATTTCATGCTAAGTTTCATAGAAAATAGCAGAAAAAAGAAATCTGAAGTTTGCAGAAATTTGAGTTTTAAATCAAAATAGGATTTTGTGGTTTGGAACGTTTTAAAGTTTGTGGAAGTTACAAGCTGTTTTCCATTCAGTTTTCTGGAACCAATGGCCTTACATAAGAAGCAGGGATGCTTGAATTTATATCCTTATTATCGTTCTATCTAAATAGCAATAGCACTTAGACTTATATACCATTTCACAGTATTTTCCAACTCTCTCTGAACAGTTTACAGTGTCAGCATATTGTCCCCAACAATCTGGGTCTTCATTTTACTGACCTTGGAAGGATGGAAGGCTGAGTCAATCTTGAGCTGGTGAGTCTTGAACTGCTGAACTGCTAGCTGCCAGCAGTCAGCAGAAGTAGCCTGCAGAACTGCATTCTAACCGTTGTGCCACTCAGTGGTAATTGTTCCTTACTCATCTTACAAATTCTTTACAAGGTTGTTGTTGGGTCCCTGACACCACCATGGTAACGCGGATGCTATCCCCTATTGGTCGGAGCAAGTTCTTTTCAGCAGGAGATTACTGCCGCCCCATTGGTTGAAGTGTCTGACAGCCGCTTTATAAAAGAGCTGTCAGACACGACTATTGCCACTTGCTGTTCTGAGTTTGCCTTGTTAGCACTGTTAGCGAAACTCATTAAAGGGCTTGAGTTTAAGCACTCTGTGTTGCCTCAGTCATTGGTTCCCCTGGTCTCCCTATTGAGCAGTGGTGACAAAGGTGGGATATTGAGGTAACAGATGAGCTGAGACACTGACAAAAGTGGCCAGGCTGAGAGCGCTGCCACCAGTCACAGGCAACGAGATGTCGCATTAAAAGGCAAACTCCTCTGAGCACAAACTGCCATCGCTCAGAATGGCACCGCCAACGTTTGCTCCATTCAACTCAGCAGCTGAAACCTGGGAATCATATGAAGAGCGATTCGAATGCTTCCTGGAAGCGAATGATTTTACCAATCTATCCAGCAGCCACAAACAAGCACATTTTTTGAACTCCTGTGGTCCTGAAATGTTCATGACAGCCAGAGCATTAGTCGCCCCTCAGCCAGTCCATACTGTGCCATGGGACACTTTGCGAGACAAACTGAAGGACCATTACATGCCAGCTCTTTCCCGCATAGCCTGCCGGCAAAGACAACAGGCTGGGGGAGAGACTATTGACCAATACATAGCTTCCCTCAGAGCCGCCACTCTCAACTGTGATTTCAGAGCCCTGGAAGACTCCCTCCTGGAGCAACTGATAGTGGGTAAGGGATATCAGATTGCAGTGACGTCTGTTAGCCAAGGAGGACATAAATCTCCAGACAGCACTGGAAGAAGCCCAGGCGTCGGAGATGTCGAACAAATCCATGGCTGAAATACACAAATCCCATACCCCTCCAGCCAACCCTCAGCAATTAAAAATGAAGAAATTGCCTCAGATGAGGCAGGATGAGGAGGATGACATCAGCCCCTCAGGGCATCCCTGAGGAAGAAAGGGCTGACAGAGAAAAAAACTTCATCAGATTCCTGTCTAAGTTGTGAGACCATCCCAGTTCTGCCAGTTTAGAACTGCCACTTGTCGCTGTTGCGTCAATAAGGGTCACATAGCCTGGGTCTGCCGCTCTTTCACGCAAGCCACCAACTATCCTAAGTCCAGGCAAACCTCGTTCAAGCCCTACGCAGTAAGAGAAGTTTGCTTTGCCATTTCCCACAACCACAGAGTCACTGAGGTGGCTGTCCGCCATTCTAATGCTGGGGCTTCAAATAAACTATTTTTTACAGTCAAGATAGAAGGGGTTGAGTGCCAAATGGAGATAGACATGGGCTCCTCCAAATCAATAGTTTCCTGGAGCACCCTTCAAAAACTGGTGCCTTCCATTCAAAAGAGTCAGTTAAGCCCCTGCATTTGAAACTCCGTGACTATCAGGGGAATTACATCCCCATCATAAGGTGTGGACAATTTTTAGTAGAAAACAAAAAATTTACCGGATGCCTTCCCCTAATCGTGGTAAATGGCACTCTCCCCAGTCTACTAGGTTTAGACTAGTTCTACTCTTTGGGCCTCGGCATTACTCGGCATTCACTCAACCCCGTCTGACGAATACGATGCCCTGACTAGGGAATTCGCTGATGTCTTCGACTTCCTAGGTAAATATAATGGCACCCCTATTGCTTTAAATTTGGACCCTCAGATAGCCCCTATTAAATTAAAGCCGAGATGGTTTCCATTTGCCCTCCACCCTAAGGTGGACACGGAGCTGGATAAATTTATAACTCAGGGCCTATTAGAACCCACTGACCACACTAGATGGGAAACTCCCATTGTCATCCTGATTAAGCCAGACGGGTCAATCTGCATCTATGCAGATTTTAAATGCACTCTCAACCAGGCTTTGCAAGCCAACCCTTATCTGGTCCCTGTGGTTCAACACCTTCTCCATTCCTTGGGATATGGCTCTATTTTTGCCAAATTGGACTTGGCTCAGGTGTACCAGTAGCTCCCAGTGGATGGTGCCTCGGCTGAGGCACAGACCATTGTTACCCACTGGGGAGATTTTAAATGCCAGCACCTACAATTCGGAATTAGTATAGCTCCAGGCCTTTTCCAAAATTTAATGGAATGACTACTGTGTGGGTTGCCCGGTGTCGTACCCTACTTTGATGATGTTCTCATCTCTGCCACTTGCCAGAGTGAATTCATCAAACGTGTACAAGCTGTTTTCACCCGTTTCCATGAATCTGGCCTCAAATTGGAAAAAAATAAATGTAGAATCGGTGTCCCAAAGGCAGAATTATTGGGGTACTTATACCTGAGTACCGCAGGTATTCATCCCACGCCCTCAAAAGTGGAAGCTATAAAAAAAGTGCCTACCCCCACCTGTAAACTAGAGCTGCAAGCCTTCTTAGGTTTATTAAACTTCTACAGTATTTTTTTGCCTCACAAAGCCTCTGTGGCTGAGCCTCTCCATAGGCTTTTGGACAAAAACATGCCATGGTCCTGGGGACATAGGGAATCTAAATCTTTCCTTGCTGTAAAGAACTTGCTGATATCTTCAGCTGTCCTTATCCAATACAGCAATCGATTACCCCTCACTTTGGCTGCTGATGCCTCCCCATACAGAATTGGCGCAGTTCTGAGCCATAAGCTCCCAAATGGAACAGAGGCTCCAATTGCATATTATTCTAGAACCTTGTCCTCTACTGAATGCAATTACAGCCAGCTAGATAAGAAGGCATTGGCAGCTGTAGCTGCTATCAAGCGCTTTCATGACTATGTCTATGCGTAATTTTTTGAGCTAATGACAGACTACAAGCCCTTTTTGGGGCTTTTGGTGGGAAACTGTCAAACCCCACAAATTCTCTTGCTCCGCATGTCCAGATGGATGGTATTCTTGGCAGCTTATAATTATTCTTTAACTTATCGCCCCAGCAAGCTAATATCTAATGCCAATGCCCTCAGCCTCTGTCTGCTGCCTCTAACCGTCCTAGACATGGGCCCTGCCCCTTCAGTCCTTCTGATTGAAGGTCTACAGACCCCTGTTACCACTGCTAACACCATAGCACATTTGGCCAAGGACCACACTCTAACACAGGTTTTAGACTGGGTGAGAAGGGGGTGGCCCTTAGGATAGGTGCCCGAGGCATTCTTGCCATTTCGGGCTAGACAGCACAAGCTGTCTGTACAGCCAGGGTGTTTACTGTGGGAAATTGGGTAGTCATCCCACCAAAATTGCAAACCCCAGTTGCTGTGAGAATGAAATAAAGGGGAGGGACATTTTGGAAGTAGGATTATAATGTAGGGTTGGAATCTAACTAGTAATATAACATTACAATAAGCATAAAGGAAAATGAACCTGACTTTTCTTACAGCTTGCCATCTAAATTTCAACTGTTAGTCATTTTTTTAAAAAAAAGGAAAAGAAAAAAAATAAAACTAAAAAAAATTATAAGTGGTATATTACCTGGCAGAGCTTGTATGTTAATAATATTTCTCCTTCCCATAGGATTACAATCAAAATTTTGCCTTCAAATGGACCTATTTTGATATAGTAACAAAATTGCCAGAACAAAGGTACATATTCCTAGAAAAGTTACATTTGCAAAGTAAAAGTTTAAGTCTTGTTCTAATAATAGTGATAAAATAACTTTGCAAGTTTCTTTCAGTGCTTCCCCCACACCACTCCCCAGCAAAAGCGATATTGTTATTACAGAGAGGTTGGCAGTTCATATGACTTGTATATTTTCTTTGTTCACCATTGAAATAACATCCAAGGGAATAGTTGTATATCCATCTCTGATGACAAACATGTAAATGAATGTGAAATGAGCACACTATTTGTTGCTAGTAGAATGTGTAAAGTGTCCATAGATTTGCTTTGATGGAGCAATTCAGGCCCTGAAGTGAAGTTATATGAATTTTTTTTTTTTTTGGGCATATGTGAAAAGACTGCTTGAGAAGGCCATCCAGGATTATCATATTTGCTTTTTAAAGCAATTTTGAGATGAAGCTTCATTCAAGCTTAATCAGGCTGACACATTTCTTCAAAACTTAAATTGTCTATTCAGTCATAAAGAAAATGCTTGTAATTTCAAGAATGTAGCAATAGGTAGTTTGCTTTCTCTTGAAATTTAAGTCCATTTGAGACAAATCCTATGCAATATTCAAAATTATTATGACAATCTTCTTGTTTATTGAAAGGTTTCATTTTTCAACGCCGCTTTTAAACAAACCAGCAATAAAGAGTCTGGTGATTAAATCTCCCTCAAAAGTCTTGGCAGTTTGGGAACAGCTAGGTCAGTGATGGCAAACTTTTTGGTACTGAGTGCCCAAACCAGAATGCGCATGCATGCTGCAGCCCCGGAAACCTGAAGACCAGCTGGTCAGTGCGCATGCACACATCAACCACCTGGTCTTCGGGTTTCTGACACATGCATGCACGTCGGCCAGCTGGTCTTCACGTGTTGGAACGCTGAAAACCTGAAGACCAGGTGGCCGGTGCGCATGTGTGTGGCAGCCAGATGGTCTGTGGGTTTCTGGGGCTCCAGCATGCGTGAAGATCAGCTGGCCAGCATGCATGCACGCACTGGAAACCAAAAGAGCATCTGGCAATAGTGCGTGTGCCTACAGAGGGGGCTCTGTGTGCTACCTCTGGCATGCATGCCATAGATTCGCCGTCATGGAGCTAGATCCTTTGCCACATCTATTGATATACCAGCAGAAACTACCACATTCAAACATAGCCAGTAACCAGACCTCAAAACAGTACTGACTCTGGATCTTCTGAAGAAAACCACTCCTTGTGTTGTTGGACTTGTCATCATTGCATAGCACACATAGGAATAAACAGATGCAACATGTTGCCATTTAAGACAAATTCCAGGAGAATGAAGTAGGCCTTGGATCTATTTTTATTTTACTTTTGGACAATGCTCCATCTAAGCAGGGCAGATTGAATTAATATATTTTATAAGTAACATATTGGTTAGAATGTTTATTGATTTCCAGACATAATTGGATTTTTAAATCTAGGAGACTACCATGCAAAATACTTTATCTCTACAAGCTATTTACATATAGGTCAGGTATATATAGACTCAGGAATCAGCTGCCTTTGGAAATATTAAGATACATGAGGATTTTATTATCTCTTTTTTTCCCCCTCTCACCAAGATTCATGGAACATTCATTTCTATTCAAATAATATGTTCCCTATTAACTATTAGATTTTATGAGAAAATCACCTATATCTGTATCCCAAATAAAGCAATAACCTCATCACATCCAAAACTCTCAGGTAAATTTTATATATTTTTAACATTTTTCACTGCATTTATCTGATGGAAAATGGTTATCAGATGCAAGAGACATTTCTCTCCAGAAATTGTTAAGTCATCCTTCCCCAATCTTGCCAAATACCAGGCTGACAGAGAGTTATGAAAGTTTTTTTTTGGGGGGGGGGGTCCTTGGTGCTTTCTGAGCTTGTTTGTTTTCTTGCAGACATTTCATTACCCTAACTAGGTTACATCATCAATGCTAGTAAGGAAAGCTTTTTGCTGTCAGTTTATATTCTGGGATGAGCTAACAATGTGCAGCGACAGCCAAAAAAGCCAATGCAAGCCTAAATTGCATTAACAGAGTGATACAATCAAGATCAAGTGAGGTACTAATACCACTCTATAAAGCCTTAGTAATACCACCCCTAGAATACTGCATCCGGTTTTGGTCACCACACTATAAAAAAGATGTTGTGACTCTAGAAAAAGTAGAGAAGAGCAACCAAGATGATTAGGGGACTGGAGGTTAAAACATACAATGAATGGTTGCAAGTACTCAGCATGGCTACTCTAGTGAAGAGAAGGACCGGGGGAGACACCATAGCAGTGTTCCAATATTTTAGAGGATGCCACAGGGAGGAAAGGGTCAAGCTATTTTCCAAAGCACCTCAAGGCCAGACAAGGAATAATGGATAGAAACTGATCAAGTAGAGATTCAATCTAAAATAAGGAGAAATTTTCTGATAGTGAGAACACTCAACCAATGGAACAGCTTGCCTTCAGAAGTTGACTGGACTGTCTTTTATCAGAAATTGTGTAGGATCTCCTGCTTGGGTGAGGGGTTGGACTAGATGAATTACAAAGTCCCTTCCAACTCTGTTAATCTATTATCTGGTGTCTTGCCTGTCTGTATGGGTTGGGGTGGTCTTAGGTATTGTTTAATTGAGCTGTTTACTGATGGCTTTTTGACAGTTTCTTGATTGGGGTATTGCTTACTTGATTGTTAGTCTGAAGTTGACCTTGGAATTAATCTATGATGATCTGAGTGCTGAGATGCTGGAGTCTTTTTCTTTTTTGGACTGGTTGATTGTCTCTTTGGCATAGTCACAACTGAAAGATAGTAGGTAAGGGCAAATGAACTTATACCATATTAATATTCTTCCATTTTCTGATGAAGTGCTATTGTTTTTCCTGGTGCCTTCCTCTTTTTAACATCAATCACAGGGACTACCTTGCATAATCAATCTATTATCTATAGTCAAGAAGATAGCATAATAATATGTTAGCAATGTGTAGTTGATAATATAATACTGTTTAAGGTGAGTTAAAAGTGAAAGTTTTGACAAAGCATGCAAAAGTAATACATGCACACTAGTTAAAATTATAATTAGCTATATGATGTAAAGGTACAAGTCAACATCAAGTTGTACTTAAAACTTTTATTAGAATAATTATAGCACTGAATGAAGTAGATTGGGTGAATGTTTGGACAGAACATACAAGAAAGTGGAACCTGATGATCCAGAACTGACATACCTGGTCCTACTGTTACCTCCAGACAGCAATCTAACACATAGCAGTGAAAATCTTGTGGTAGAGATTTCTCTGACATAACACTAGTGTGAAGCTGTTTTATGGGTTAGCATGGCTCTCATAGGTTTACTGCATGTTAATGTCTGCATAAACATTCATTGGGAGGACACACCCTAATTCATTACTTGGTTTTCATAGATTAAGTGATCTTTGCTGTCTCTGGAGCCTTCAATTGCTGTAATTATCGTCTAATGAGAACACACGTTGCAATTCTTTGTACAATAATATAGTCAAAAGAAGTCTGTGAGGGCTCTTTTTTAATTCCCAAAAAAGAACTATGTTCTCAAACAAGGAAGTCCATTAAGTATTCTCAAAAGAAGATTGGCATGAGATCCCCAGGCTTTGGAGGAGAAAAAGCAGCATGCACTACTGTGCTACCTGGGTTCCTGACACTTCTCTCATTTACACTTAATCAGCTTCAGTCCTGATAAACTATTTACCCTGGAGGAATGCAATAGGACGCCAGTTAGTCTATGCATGTGCTTTAGCATTCTACTAGACTAAATAAGCAGGACTGCAAGGAAAAATGTTCTAATTGCCATCAGAGAGTCACTTTGAAATGGTGACAACTCATATTCAGTTGCTCCAATGCATTTTCTTTCACAGTGAAGTTCACCAACATGTTTTTGCATCAAGATGTATTAGACACTAAAGGGCTTCAGATTAATAATCCAAAATTAATAAATAGGAGACTGATAAAAAGAAGTCGTAAATAAAATTGGCTTTTACTTCTCTTAAGAGTATCTGAACCGTGCCCACAAAATCAGTGTCATTGATAAAACTTGACAAAATTGCACAATAATGTGCAACTATACTATACTGTCGTGTCTCCTATAACCTCTGCATCACAAAAAATGTTTAGGCTAATTTCTCACAAATTCTAGTATTGTAAGATCAGATATCAAATACTAAAATTAAAAATGACTTTTTAAAGATTCATTCAGTTTCAACAATTTAGAAACATCAATCTTATATGTTGTTGAAAAAGGGAAGGAGGGAGGGAGAGAAAGAGGGAAGGAGGAAGGGACATATACATCAGTAACCAATTGTTATCTTTTAATAATTTTTAAAGTTTGTATCATTTTGCAGTTAGATTTTGTTCTTTTTAATGCCTCAATATTGTGAAATTTCCTACAATTGTCACCACACCAGTCTCCAGATTCTGATATTACAATTTTTCAAGAGGTTTTAAAGACTTATTTTGGACGTTATCTTAATTCAGATCTACTAGATTAAATCTGATGAATTGACCAATTCTTAGTTCAGTACTATTTATTTGATTCTATCTTGCTGTTTAATCACATCTGCAAGAATTGATTTATGTTTGTTTATATATAAACAAATTATATATTTGTTTACATATAAAATACAATGTATATTATATATAATATATACATTGTATTTTATAAAAACTAAATATTTTGTTTCAAATTGATTGCTTTTAATTATATACACCACTGTTTTACAATGTGTGCCTGTATTTCCAATCCCAAATGTGGCAACATAAAATTAACAGAGCTATAGTTATTAAACCTATCATTAAAACATAGACAAAATCAGCAGCCAAGGTAAAATTCACTGAAAACACAAAGAAAACAAACATGAAATAGACTCATCCTCCAGTTATCTAGAAATGCTTGTTCAAAATCCAGGTCTTGCTATGGCATGAAAATAATAAAGCCATTTAATTGCAATTTTCAGCTTTAGTTTAAGGTGTCCTTTTTTTCATTATTCTTCTTCAGTGTTCCAAATTATTTTTCCATACCTATAAGTATTTGTTTGCCTCTGGTTTTAATTAGTTTCATCTCAAATAAAATGTCAAGATATTTGGGATATCCATTAAAAGAAAATGAAATAAATCAAGAAAGAGAGACAAAATAAAGAACATAAAATAATATAGATTTGTTTTTAACAGTTACAATTGTTTATAACAAACAATCCAACAATCTATTAGAAAACAATTTGTTTGAAAGTAGGAATAAGAGAATATAACTGTGAGATGGTAGCCATTTTACTTCTTCTCATTCTGAATGTTATGAAATAGATCAGAACAATACAGAAATAATATTGCATGCTAAAAAAATTAATGAAGATGACAAGTACTGGGGGTAGGGTGACTGGGAGATAGACAGACAGATCAAATCAGAACCCAAAAACACTGATATTTAGATGTGGATTTTGCAGGAGAAAGTTGTTAAACAGAACACCTGTGAGCTATTGAATGAGTCAAAAACAGTGGCAGATGTTTCCTGAAATCATTTATTCCCAGAGGTCATTTAGGGGAATTGTACACTATGGTTACCACATTAACTAGATTCAATTAATAATCTGAAAACCAATGCAATTCATTATTTCCATTATGCTTATTGCTTGGTAGTTTCACTTTTGGCTACATTAATTGTTGTTCTCATGCCAATTCCAAAAGCAGTCTACATACAGTGCAATACAAAATCCATTCTACAAGGTACCAGTTTCTGAATCTTTTTTTTTATTGAAAAGTTTTACAAAGAAACCCCCCATTCCCCCCCTTTGCCCTCCCCACCACTCCCACCCCCCTTCCCATCCCCCCTCCCCCCCAGACTTCCCAGAGCAAAATACAGGGTATTTCAATTAACAATCATAAACTAAATTAACCTAACTATTCTTAAACTACAAAATCCCCCCCGAAACCTTAACTCCACTATGGCTAGAATTTAACATTCATTCATAAGCTGTTTGATATTTTCTTGTCTGATACTTATTTTGAATATAATCAATCCATCTTCTCCATTCTGAAATGTATCTTTCTTGAGTATAGTCCTTCAAATACGCTTAAATTTTCGCCATTTCCGCTAAATTCACTACTTTCAATATCCATTCTTCAATAGTAGGCAAAGAGTCTTTTCCTACACGCTGTTCGGACACTCCTCAGAATGGGATACGATCACTCCTATTTGCACAGCTGAGTGTCAATCAAATCCCTCTGGAGCTGCATCCACCTCACTTCCTGCTTCCTCCTCAGACTTTTTCACTCAGCCATTGCAATAGCATCGAGTGTCTGTTCTCTTGATTACATTTCGTTTTTAATTTAGTTTTACTTTACTGAATTGGCTAAATATTATTTATTTACTGTTTAAAGGTGCTGCGCTTCGTTTGCCTTCGCTTGGAGAGGTTTTAAGCGCGTAGCGGCGGTTCGGGGCTCCGGCCGCCGCTTGCGGCTTGGCCTGGCTGGCGCTTTAATTTTAACTATTTTTCCCGCCATTTGCCGCCATTGCCGCCATTTTGCTGCCAGTCACTTTGCGAGGCTCCGGTTTGCCTTAGTGGCCATTTGATCGATCGGCTTGAGTCCCTGCCGGCTGGCATACTCATCAGCTGTCTTGAAAATTGTGACTGCTCCCTTTGCTGCAGCTTCAGTCCGGCCGCAGGCGCTTTGTTTCACCTGGCTTAGGACTTTGGAAATTCGCCTCGCGGGCCACCATTTTGGGCCCTGATCATCGGCACTGCTTTTGGATCTCCGAGGCCATAGCGACCTGGGCTTTGGTTTCCAGGGTCGCTAGATTGCTGGCAGGTGGGGACGCTGTCCTGCTCGTACCTGCAATTCACAACGGCCTGCAGAGGGGTGCCTGAAAGTTCCAGGGAAGTACATATTGCTTAAATTAATTTACATTCTTAATAAAAAAAAAAAAAAGGAAAAAGGGCCGTTGCCTTGTTATATTGTTACACTGATTTTGGTTGTAGATACTTAGGGTATTTATTACAAATAAAAAATAAAAATAAAATTAAATAAAATAAAATAATAATAATAATAATAACAGAGCATATATATATATATATATATTACAATTTATATTACTAATATTCAATCATATATATAGAATTGATAAGTTTCTATTTACAATTAATTAATTAATAATTCATTGGGGTGATTGATCATGGATGACAGGGAGGAAGGTGCCCTTTCTTCTGATATGGACAGGAGTCCCTCTCCCTCCCCAGTACCTTCCCCTAGACAGCTCAGGGGGAAGAAATCTAAGGCTTCCAGGCAGACAAAGTCCTCCAAATCTGCCACAGCAGATAAAGATGCCCAAAGGAGGCATAAAGCACTAGAAAAGCAGTTTGCTAAGGCTAGGCAACGGGCCCAGGACCCTGGGAGTCCTGAAGGCTTGAGCCATGAGGTGACCTGTGAGCCCTCGGCCTCTCATAATGTAGAATTGTTGGTCAGTGGTCTGAGGGAGGATGGCCCATCAACCTCTCAGAAGGCTCCAATGTCTGCGACTAATCAGTCAAGGGCCAGTGTTAGGTCCCGCTCCTCTAGTTTTGCAAGCCATTTTTCTCAAGCTTCTAGGCCAGGCCCTGAAGCTACCTTTACACCCACTGCAGCCGGCCTCCGCCCTGAAGCGGGCCCAGGGTTCCCTCAGCCTGTGGATTTTCAGTCCTTTTTTACTCAGGCCATGTCCCATATGTATCAAATGGGGTTGCAACAAGCCACTGGTGCCTTCCCGGCTCCTACGTGCCCTACTACTTCTGCCTTTTCCATGCATCCCCCTGGTGCACAACATCAACAGCAATCTGTTGCCTGTAGCCTTGTGCCTGAATCAGCCCGGGAGGACGATTTCCTAGATGACTTTGAGATGTCAGAGGATGAAGAAGAGATTCAGGACAAGCCGGCCTTTCCGGGTCTATTTAAGCCTTCTCTGTTTCGCTCTCTCCTATGCAAGGCAAAAGCTGCCACTAATATGGATTCCACGCCTCTTCAGGGCTCCTCTTCTTCTACTCCATCTGGTCCCAGTAGTAACTTGTTCAATTTACCTCAACCTGATGAGGATTTTGTTCCCTGCCCGGATCTTTTCTCCCAGGTTGTTCAAAAGCCTTGGGACCGCCCCGCCTCGTCGTCAGGTCCGAACTCATTTGATCGAAAGCTCTATGCTTCGGCTCCTGCGCTGGATGCCCTTTTGCAGTTGCCTACAATTGATGATCCGGTGGCGAGTCTCACATCGTCTTCCATCCTGGTAGGTGAGGCGGGGGATGGCCTCAAGTTTGAGGACAAACGGGCCGAAATGGGTTTTCGCAAAACACACCAAACGGCGGCTTGGGCCATTCGTGCTGCAACCTCTTCATCATTTTTTAATCGGGCGTCGCTGGTGTGGTTACGTCAATTGAAGGACAGACTTCCCCCGGAGGATGCACGATTACAGCAGGACCTGGCCAAACTGGTCGCAGCTGCTGAATATTCAGCCGACGCGTCCTTGGACGCAGCCAAATTCGCTTCCCGGGCCTTAGCTTCGACAGTGTCTTCAAGACGTCTCTTGTGGCTCCGTAACTGGAGAGCTGACGCCAAGTCCAAGTGGCGCTTGACTGCGGCCCCTTACAAAGGCCCTGCCTTATTTGGCTCATCCCTGGACTCCGTGTTGGTCGAGAATAGGGATAAGAAGAAGGTGTTACCCACGTCTTTCCGACGCCAGGAGAGGTGCTATGTACCTTATAATCGACTGCCCTTTCGACAAGAGCAAGGCGCCGGGGGCGCCTCTTACTACAGATCTTCGCAGTCTCAGTTCCAGTCAACTTCGGACAGGGTGCCCTTTCGTGACCGCGGTCGCCGACAATCCAACTTCAGGCGACCTTTCAGACAGTCGGCGGGCCGTTTTTCCAGGCGCGGTAAGTGACTCACCGCCTCCGGTCCCAATCGGGGGCAGGCTCCAGGCATTCTCTCACCTGTGGCCAACTACCACCTCGGATGCCTGGATTGTCCAAACTGTCACCGAAGGGTTACATTTGGAATTCACCACCATGCCACAGGACTTTTACTTTCAATGCCCTTGGCCACTTCAGCCGGAGAAGCGATCTCTGCTGTTACTCGAAATTCACCATCTGTTGCAAATCCAGGCCATAGAACAGGTTCCATTAGGTCAACTCAAAACCGGCTTTTATTCAACACTATTCCTGGTACCGAAATCCTCGGGCGATTGGAGAGGCATTTTGAACCTTCGACGTCTCAATCAACACATCTTGTACCGTCGGTTCAAAATGCATTCCCTCAAGTCTCTGCTGGGCTGCATTCGTCGGAGAGATCTGATGCAATCTGTAGATCTAAAGGAAGCGTACTTGCACGTCCCCATTCATCAGTCGCACAGGAAGTTCCTCCGGTTTGCGTTTGGAGACCACCACTTTCAATATCGGGCTATGCCATTCGGCCTTTCGTCCGCCCCGAGGATGTTTACAAAGTTGCTAGCAGCAGTAGCGGCGTCGCTCAGAGAGGTTCCGGTTCGTCTGGCATGTTACCTCGACGACATTTTGATCCTGTCGTCTTCTCCCGAACAGGCGACCCAGGACCGGGAGCTAGTACTTCAGTCCCTTCAAGACCACGGGTTCACTTTGAATCTTGCCAAAAGCCATCTTGTTCCCACATCGAGTATCCTTCATCTCGGAGCAACGATAGATTCGACGCTGTGTGTGGTCTCCCTATCTCCCGACAGACAAGCCAGCATTCGGGAACTGACATCTCAAGTCTTACTACACCGGACTGTGACCTTACTGTCTCTCTCCCAGCTTCTGGGAAAGTTGATATCTTGCATAGACATTGTTCCGTGGGCGCGTTTCCATCTTCGTCGCCTCCAATGGTTCCTGCTCCCTTACCAGAGACAAGGTCGAGCAGAGTCTCTTCTCAAGGTGAAGGTTCCAGCTCACGTTCGCCTTTCCCTGAGGTGGTGGCTGTCTCCGGCCCTCAACAAGGGTTCCCCCTTTCTGGAACCAGCTCGGATGGTGTTGACCACGGACGCAAGTCTGCGAGGCTGGGGGGCTCACCTCGACCGTCAGCTAGCCCAAGGTGCCTGGTCGTCGGCGGAAAAGCTGCACAATATAAATTGGCTAGAGCTCAGAGCGGTCCGACTCGACCTGATACACTTCAAACGCCTTGTCTATCGTCAGGACCTTCTGATTCTAACGGACAATGTGGCCACCAAGGCCCATATCAACAAACAAGGGGGGACCCGCTCCTGGACACTAATGCAGGAGGCGGAGCGTCTTCTGTCATGGGCGGAGCTCCACCTCTCGTCGATAAAAGCCGAACACATCTCGGGGACTCTCAATCAAGAGGCAGATTGGCTCAGCAGAGACCAAATAGATCACGCCGAGTGGAAGTTGGACCCCGGCTTGTTCCAGGACCTGTCCAGGAGGTTCGGCCGTCCCCTAGTGGACCTGTTTGCGACGGCTCAGAACACCCAATTGCCGAGATTCTTCTCCCGCTATCCATGTCCAGCAGCGGAGGGGCTGGATGCTCTTCAGAGTCAGTGGCCCCGGGGCCTTCTTTATGCCTTCCCTCCCCTTCCTGTCATCTTCAAGGTCGTGCGGAAGGTCATTCACGAACGGGCGAACCTTCTACTGGTAGCACCGTATTGGCCCCGTCGAGAGTGGTTCGCCGACCTCAAGAACTTGTCGGTCGAGCCACCGTGGAGGATTCCACCCGACAAAATAGTACTAACTCAAGGAGCCATCCGTCATCCAGAACCAGAATGGCTTCGATTAGCCATGTGGCATTTGAGCGCATAAAGCTCATCAAGGACAATCTGTCTGACGACGTTATCTCCATTATTCAGGCAGCTCGAAGACCATCAACAATTCGTATTTATAACGCCTCATGGACTGCCTTCACGAGATGGTGCGGGGATCATCACGTAGATCCCACAACGGCTTCTGTTCCGGACATTCTGTGTTTTCTGCATGCGGGATTCTCCAAGGGCTTGGCTCCCGCGACTCTACGCCGACAGGTGGCGGCTCTGGCGACTGTCCTGTCAGGAGACTCTCGTGTTCCTTTGTCTCAGGACCCTAGGATCCGTTCCTTCCTCCAAGGGGTCTCAAACTTGCGGCCTCCGCCGATTCACCGCTACCCCACTTGGGACCTTTCCTTGGTGTTGCAGGCCCTGACGGGTCCTCCGTTCGAACCCATCGCTTCGTCCAGTCTACGCTGCTTGTCCTTAAAGATGGCCTTTTTGTTGGCAATAACTTCAGCACGCAGAGTATCCGAAATTGCTGCCTTGTCCATGAGGAGTGATCTCTGCATCTTCTATCCTGACCGGGTTGTCCTACGACTCGACCCGGCCTTTGTTCCTAAAGTGAATACTCGCTTTCATCGAGCCCAAGAACTCGTCTTGCCTAACTTTTGCCCGAACCCGCGTCATCCTGCTGAAAAGCGGTGGCATACTTTGGATGTGCGACGGGCATTGAGAAGATATCTTAAAAGGACTGCCCCTTTTCGAAAGACTGAGGCTCTGTTGGTGTCCTTCCTTCCCTCTTCCCTGGGCCAGAAGGTTTCTTCAGCTACAGTAGGCAGGTGGCTCAAAGCCTGTATATCCAAGGCATATGGCTTAAGAGAAGCCCCTGTCCCGGGTGGTATACTGCCCCATTCTACTCGTAGCGCCGCAACCTCTGCGGCTTGGGCTACCCAGGCTTCGGTAGATGATATTTGCCGGGCGGCCACGTGGTCTTCCCTTTCATCCTTTGTAAGTCACTATAGGCTGGATAAGTTTGCTTCTGCAGATGCTGCCTTTGGCAGAAGGGTATTACAGGCTGTAATCTCTCCCCAAGTCCAGTCTACGGCTTAAGTCCCCCCCTTCTTCTCTAACTTGGGTATGTCCCATTCTGAGGAGTGTCCGAACAGCGTGTAGGAAAATGGTCGTTGCTTACCTGAACGACCCTTTTGTACACGCTGTGAGGACACTCCGTCCCTCCCTTTTTCTTGGCCGTGCCTGGCTTTGGTGGAGGTCTGCTTTTTCTCCCTCTGTAGCTGTCTGCTTCCTGTGGGTCTTCCTTATGGAGTTTCTCGCGGTCGATCCTGCTGCTATTGAACCAAGTTGTCTTCATGAAAAGTCTGAGGAGGAAGCAGGAAGTGAGGTGGATGCAGCTCCAGAGGGATTTGATTGACACTCAGCTGTGCAAATAGGAGTGATCGTATCCCATTCTGAGGAGTGTCCTCACAGCGTGTACAAAAGGGTCGTTCAGGTAAGCAACGACCATTTCTTCCAGTATTGCGCTACCAACAGTCTAGCTGCTGATATTAAGTTCAAAATCAGTTTAGTCTCTAATGCTGTACAATCCATCGTTATACCCAATAAAAACAATTGAGGAGTAAATTTCAACCTTTTTTTCAGAATGTTCTGCATCACCCACCAAATTTTTATCCAAAATGCCTTGATTTTCTTACAGGTCCACCATATATGATAATAAGTTGCATCATCACATTCACATCTCCAACATTTAGCTTGCAAATTCGGGTACATACATGATAATTTTTTAGGATCTAAGTGCCATCTATAAAACATTTTATAAAAATTCTCTCTCAAATTTTGTGTTTGCGTAAACTTAACATTTCTAACCCAAATCTTTTCCCATGTTTCCATCATCACTGGTTCCTGAAAGTTTTGTGCCCATTTTATTATACAATCCTTAACCAATTCCGTTTCTGAATCTATTTCCAGTAAAGCGTTGTACAACCTTTTAATATGCATCTGACTTTGATCTCTAATCTGTTTTACCAGGTTTTCCTCATTTTGCATAACACCAATTTTTTGATCTTCTCTCCATCTAGCTTGAAGCTGACCATACTGAAACCAAGTATAGATTATCCCTTCTTCTTTCAATACATTTAAAGATTTCAATTGCAGTTTACCCCTTTCCATAAAAAGAAGTTCTTTATAAGTAATCACCTCCGTTTTTTGTTCTATACTTATATTTTCTATTGCATGTCTGGGATTTGCCCATATAGGTATCTTGTAGTTTAGCTTATATTGATACTTTTTCCAAACCCTCAGCAACGCATTTCTAAGTATATGACCCTTAAACACTTTATCCACTTTTTTTTCATATAACAAATAAGCATGCCATCCATATAACAGATCATAACCTTCTATATTTAACATTCTCTCTTCAGTTAAATTAAACCAATCGCTAATTTGTGATAAAACAGCTGCTTCATAATACAATCTTAAATTAGGCATTTTAAGACCTCCTCTTTCACGTATATCCTGTATAATTTTCAATTTCACTCTTGGTGTCTTCCCACCCGAAATAAAAGTATTAACCCCTTGCTGCCACTCCCTCAAATTTCCATCTTTCTTAAGCACTGATATCATTTGAAACAAAAATAAAAACCTGGGTAATACATTCATTTTTATTACTGCTATCCTTCCCAGTAGAGATAGTTGTAGCTTTTTCCAATTCTCCATTTCTTTCTGCACTTTTTACCAGAGAACTTCATAATTGTTTTTAAACAATTTCGTATTAGAGGCTGCAATATATACTCCCAAATATTTAACCTTTTTGACTATTTCAAACCCCATTATTCTTCCTAAGTCTTCTCTTTGAGATATAGACACATTTTTAGTTATCATCTTTGTCTTATGTTGATTTACTTTAAATCCAGATACCCTACTATATTGACCTATTATATCCAACATATGTGGAGCTGATTCTATAGGTTGACATAAAGTAACAACCAAGTCATCTGCAAACGCTCTTAATCTATTATCTTGTTGTCTAATTACAATTCCTTTTATTTTGTCAGAGTCACGTATCTTATTCAACAAAACTTCTAAAGTTAAAATAAACAGCAATGGAGACAAAAAACAACCCTGCCTTGTTCCTTTCTCAATTTTAAAAGCATCTGTTAAACCTCCATTAACTATTATTTGTGCTGTTTGTTCCTGATATATTGCTCTGATTGATTGTATAAAGTACTGTCCAAAATGCATTTTTTCTATTAACTTAAATAAAAATTGCCAATTCAATCGATCAAATGCCTTCTCTGCATCCAAAAATATGAACGCTGAAGGGACTTGGTTGTTTTTTTCCAAATATTCCAGTAGATTTACAATTTGTCTAACATTATATTTTATTTGCCTTCCTTTTATAAATCCTGATTGGTCATTATGAATTGTTTGTTGCATAACTGGCATTAATCTATTCGCTAATATCTTGGCAAAGATTTTGTAATCAGTGTTCAAAAGTGATATTAGCCTAAAATTCTCAGGTTTGGCACAATTTTGATCTTCCTTCGGGATCAATGAAACAAAAGCTGTTCTCCAAGAGGGTGGGACTCCTCCCCCTGATTGAATTTTACAAAATAAAACTCTAAGTGATTCTACCATTTCAGACTGTAAGTTCTTGTAATAAACAGCTGTTATTCCATCTGTTCCCGGAGCTTTACCTGTTTTTAACTGTTTAATTGCTGCAATAATCTCCTCAGAAATTATTGGCTGGTTCAATCCTTCCCTCTGTTCTAACGTTAATTCAAGAATATTCTCTTCTGTTAGGTATCTATCTATATCTATACCTTGTATTGAGTCACTGGCATATAGCTTTGTATAAAATTCTAAAAAAGCTTTTTTGATCATATTCTGTTGATAAACTTCCTTACCTCTAAATTCTATCTTACCAATAACTCATAATTTCTGTTTTTTCCTCAACACATAAGCCAACCACCTGCCTTAGGTACCAGTTTCTGAATCTTAATGACCATTTCTTTCTTTGGAACAGAGACCATGTTCCAAAGAAACATGCTTGTGGAATCATTGGTTTGTGGAATCATTGGTTTGATTCCACAAGCATCTATGTGTGAGATTTGTATGTATGTATGCAAATGGCTATATATATGTATATATAATCTCACCAATGCCACACTTTACTTATTTACGAATGCATACATTACAAAATTTGCATGACTATGGCTCATACATCTTCATTTTTGCACTATCATGGTTTGCTACCAATGTCACTCTTTTACATGCCCTAGTGGACAATCAGTTAAATATGGAACAGCAATGTGCGGCAGTAGCCAAAAAATACTATAAAAAAGATTTTGAGAGTCGAGAAAAAGTGCAGAGAAGAACAACAAGAAATATAATTAGGGGCCTAGAGGCCAAACATATGAAGAATGATTACAAGAACTGGGCATGGCTAGTCTAGTGAAGAGAAGGACCAGAGATGACATGATAGCAATGTTCCAAAATTTAAGGGGCTGTGACAAAGAAAGGGGAACAACCTATTTTTCAAAGCACCTGAAATAACTGTATATGGACCGGAAGCATCGTGGCGAGACAGTCTGGGATTAGCGGGCTCTGATGAGCCTTGCTAAATCCTGGGCTGACAAACCACTGCCGAGGGATCTTCGGACCAGACCTGTCCTGTAGGGACAGGGAAGAAGGAGAGGCACCTCAAAAGCCTTGATAGTACAGTGGTTTAGTGCACCCTGTTATTAACACAGCTGCCTGCAATTTCTGCTGATTCGAATCTCTCCAAGGCTCAAGGTTGACTCAGCCTTCCATCCTTTCTAAGGTAGGTGAAATGAGGACCCAGTTTGTGGGGGCAATAAGATGACTTTGTATAAAATATACAAAAGAATGAAGGCTATTGCTTAGCGCATTGTAAGCCGCCCTGAGTCTCCAGAGAAGGGCGGCATATAAATCAAATTAAAAAAAAAAAAAAGACCAAGGAGGAACAGGCAAGTTCCTCGGAAGTCAGAGAAAACTCTTCCTGACTCGGCAGCGGGGGGGAGGGCGGCGGCCATTGAGACTGCCAGTAAGCTGGGGCAACCGGAATAAGCATTGTGCAGGAGCAGCAAATTGAGTAGAACATTGATGGCAGGTGAGTCACAACTAGCTCATAGGCAGAAAAAAAAAAAGAGGACTTTTAAATTAGTTATAAATGTCCCGCGGAATAATAGCAACTAATGGGCATGGGGGAAAGGATGGAAGAAGAAGATTAAAGCAGAAGCTACAAAGTGACAAAACCCAACCAGAAAATTGTTTCTTTCAGATTAAAATACTTGGAGAACTTTAAAAAATTAGAAGAATTAAGAACCCAGAAAGAAATTGAAAAGATCTTTCTTTAATTTGACAAAAAATAAGGGGAATCTAAAAAGCCCTTTAATAGAAGTTCTATATCAAGGAAAAGAAAAGGGGAAAAAATGGACTTTGAAATTTTGAATTAGACTATAAATTGACTTGGTGAAATAAAAACAAAAAAGAAGAGGATAAAAAGTTAGTGAAGATTGGCGATGTGGATTATAAACTAAATGGGTAATTTTACATACTGTTGATTGAAATTGTGGACTCTGGAGAGACACCTCCAGGTGAAATTGGATCATTACAACACTGGACTCTTATTGTTGAAAAAAGTAAAAAACTTTGATGGTGATAACCAGCTGTGAGAATTGCTAAAGAGGCTTTGTTTTGTCTGCAAGTGACTTAACTTTGATGATTAAAGAAACTGGATTAAAGCGGGATTTAAAATTGGAATAATAACAATCAAGATATAACAAAATGGAGCAGGAAATAATGGAAATGATGAAAATGATGTATATGTCACTGAAAACAGAAATAAGAGAAATAATTACAACATTACAGAGAAGATCTGATGAAAATGTGTTAGACAACACTCAAGTGGATAAGAAATAATGAATGAGAAGCAAGAAAGAGATATTAAGAATAAAGATGAAGATAAAGACAAAGACATTGAAAACTTAACTGATTATGTTGGTAATAATAATAAAAAAGAGGAAAATTAAGAGTAAAGGGTACTCTTTAATAATAGAGGTGAAATTTAAAGATTACATTGGGATTAACAATGGAAAAAATAAAAAAATGGAGAGGGTGGAAAAAGACAAGAAGGAAAAAAGGGGTGGAATAGAAATAATAAAAATATGAATGATTACACTGGGATTAACAGTGAAAGAATAAAAAAGAGAAAGGGATGGAGAATAATGGGAAATACAGGGCAAAAGATAAGAGTGCAGGAATATAAAATGCAAATAAAAAGATGGGAGAAGAAAAAGAAGAAAATGAAAAAAATGGAAGAAAGGGAGAAAGAAAGATAAAAACATGGTGTAGGCACTTAGAATTAAAATGAATTGATAGAAAAGTTATAGAAATAAATGAATGTCAGAAAAGGTAACAATTGAGATTATGATTTATCTAGAAATAAGAATAAATTGTGACAGATGGACTATCTATGAAATTGTGAATTAAAAAATAAATTGGTACGGAATGGTGATATGTTGTATGCACTTAGAATTAAAATGAATTGATGGAAAAGATTATAGATATAAATGAATGTTAGAAAAGGTAATAATTGAGAAATTATGAATGGTATAAGGACTTAGAAATGAGAATAAGTCGTGACAGATGGCATATATATGAAATTGTGAATTAAAAAATGAATTGGTAAGCAATTGTGCTTTTTGTCGTAAAAAATGTAATATTTGGAAATTACTGAATGGTAATAATGAATTAATTAAGCTAATAGGAAGTAATGGTAACATGTATGGATGTTTAAGAATTGAAACAAGATTCAGAAATATAAATAAGCTTAATATATAAGATTGTAATAGTTGGAACATCTGAATTAAGACTTATGCTTAATTGGTTTTGTGATCAGAATAAGGGAATTTAAGGAAATAATTGGGAATTGTATTATGTTGTGAGAATTTAAATTTAGGAGTTCAAACTTAGGGAGGAAAAAGAAAAATTGAAGTATACCAAGACTAGAGGTTAGGATGAAGGGTAATATTGGTTTATTAAAACTAGAAAGTATAAATACTATGGTAAAAAATGAATATATAAAATTGTGTTAAAGATGAACAAAAATTTGTATAAATTTATGACCGGGCCAATATTCTGTTCAGAAAAGATACATTGTATGTTTGTTTGTGTGTTTTAAAAATAAAAAAAAAACTTTTATTAAAAAAATAATTGTTTTATAAAATGTATCTAGTAGTACCCATATTTCTGAAATAGTTTAAGATCCCAAAGCACAGGATGGTAGAGCAGAAACATCAGCAACAAAAACAAAAAAACCTATATCACAAAATAAATAAACATCATGGGTTAGTAGATAATCTTAATCAGGAACCAGAAGTTTATAAAGCTTGGCATTATCGCAATCGAACAAGGAGTGAAATTAATCTATATATTTATCTTTTGCTTAGGATCAACATTCGTAATACCTCAAATGGCCAATCCCTTTAAAATTAATGATCAGAAAAGAATACAATTCACTCAACCTCTCTGGTTTTATTATTTTAGAAAGGAGCAATATGTTCCTAATAAACAGCTTTGTTTAGAGCCTCTCTACAGCAGTTTTCTGAGCTAAGCTTAAAAGTGGGGTGTAGAGCAATAAGTGCAGCCTTGAAGTTATGCAGTGATCACAGTGAACAGACAATCCCTGTCTAGGTGCAGCTGGCAAAGCAGCAGCTGTTTTTTTTTTGCTAAGATCACTTCTGCCTCAATGGATAGAGATGGCTCTAGGATCACCCTTTGATATGTACCTGCTACTTCAATGAACACACAATCCAGTCAAAAGTACAACTATTATTAGGACTGAAATCCTAATGGCTGGAAATCCTAGTAGACTAAAATTCTAACCTTCAACAAGCCCATTGCTGCTGCAATGAAATATGGATTCAGAACATGCATAACATAACATGATACACAGAAAAGTGGAACATAGGACATAGAATCATAGGATTAGAAGGGACCTTGGAGGTCTTCTAGACCAATTTCATGCTCAAGGCAGGAGATCTTATAACATACTGGTCAAATGGTTGAACAAGTAGAGTGGAACTTTATCAGTATGCAAAAGAAATTTGACCCTAATCTTTCCCAATAGCTTCACATCCATCTTGAAAAGCACTCTCACATAAAAACAATTGAATCTGTATATATATTGAGAGTTCCTCACTATTAAGGTAAATCTATTCTTTCAATTGCCACATAGCTAAGATCTATTTTACTGCAACTGACAATAGAGAACTCTCTAGCATATTCCCCACATTTTCCTCTAGCCAACACAAATCTAACTTTAAGTTTATTGCCTGCCATAGAGACAGAAAAATCTCTGCATTCTCAACAATGCAAAGAGGAGAAACCATTATTCTTTACCTGAGCAACTTCCTTCCCACACTGACAGCTGTGATCAAGAAAGTGACAAATAAAGTAAAATCTGTGATTGTCCCAAGCTAAGAGTACTATCCTAGGAGCTAGGTCAGCTAGATCAGAACTAATCCAATTTTCTATTCCTGACTCCCAACAAAGAAAATCAGTGCAGAATGCTACAAATATTATTGGGGGCGGGGCAGACAGGATGGAGGCTAAGGAAGTAGAAAACTCTGATGATATCAGCTTTGACTATAGTTGCCAGGATCCAATGTTTGCTAGACTTTTAAGTGTCTAATACATTTTAAAAAGTAGGATATAAATTATAATTATAACTTAGACAGATCCTTTCTTTCAAGTGGTAATTGCAAAATTATAGTATTGTTGTTTAAAGGGGGACTTTTTCAGATTTTCAGAGTTATAATTTCATAATTTGGCTTAAAATTGTTCACAAGGTTTTTTTTTTTTTTATAAACTGCAGCTTGAGTTTTAAAACTATTTTATGTGAGAAAACAGAAGGCTTTATATATTTTGTTTCTGTAGTCGTTCCCCCCCCCCATGTGTTTGATCTTTAAAATAGAGACAATTTGGGCCCAAGTTAACTGCCTGAAATGTTTGCCATAGACATTTATAGTTTAATCACTTTCATAGTTTTATAATGAAATCATTCAACATGAAGATGCCCTCTGTGTTAAATTTAAACCGAGAGGGTTTTTTTATCCCTTTACGTTGTAACATTCTCTTAGTGGTTTTGGGTTTTTAAAATATTTTCACCTGCGCTGTTTACACTTGATGAAATATCTTGATCCATGAGCCACTTTGATGCTGAGGATGTGTCTCATGGATAACTAATGTCATTCTTAGCTTTGAAAATAACCCAACTGCTCTGAGTCAAAAAATATGGAACTGGTCTCCAGCATATACAGTATATTAGCAAAAGTGGCCCAATTATCTCATGTTCCAGCATAGCCAGAAATTAATTAAATGATCTTAACTTACTGTATTTAGAAGTTAGACTTTAAAATAAATTTGTTCTCCTTCAAAAGTTGTTGATGAGTCAACTTACAGCCTTAATATGAATCACTCTCATTCTTAAGATAATGGTGGCATGCCTTAACATAATGCCTTCAGCATATCAACATCATTCTAGCATTTTTCTTGCAGGTGCAGAGTCCACTTTTTGGATCAACAAGTATCATCTTGTGTGATCAAATGCAACATCCAGGTCTAATTGGGTATTTTTCATGTCTGCATTTATTGTATCATGCCATCTTTGATTTGGCCTTCCATGTGGGTGCTTGCCATCTATATTAAAGTGGAAGGAGATGTAGATATTAGTGCGGGGTCCTGCTAGTAAAACAGTTTCTGTAGTCATTTCTCCCACATTTTCTCTGATATTGGCAGGGTATCTATTTGCTTCCAATCTATGTCACTGCTGCCATGGTCAAGGAGGTGAGGTCTGCTGCTCTTAGTATTGCTGATGGATATAGATCAAACTGATATCAGATCAAACCAACCTTAGGCCCTGGCATCAAGCTGATTGGTTAGTTTTTGTTTTTGTGACAACCAATGAATCTACAGCCACATACACCAATACCTTCAACATATCTAGTTTGGAAATAGTTGGAAACACCGGTATCATAATAGTAGCTATGTATGAATATGGGTATATCAAATACCTTGGGTACTCTATCTCAGATTCCTCAGATATTCTGAAATAAGATTCAAATAAAGCAAAGCAGGAAATTTCTATTCTGTGATCAGTGATCCCTATGAATCTGTGATCCCATGATTCATATCTCTATTTTCCATTCATTGCTAAAAGTTATGAAACTTTTATTCAGACTCTTTACATTTTTACTTGTTGTTACTTTTTATTTTATATGCTCAATGATCGTATGCAATCATATCTGAATGAGAGAAAATTTAGAAGTAAATTGCTGAACCTATTCAATCAGCTATCCAATGTCTTACTAAATGTTGATGGGCAAATTAAAGACTTTCTGTATTTAAATATTTTTTTCTTTACACCAGATATAGCCTGGACAGAGAAAAAACACTTAGAGGACCACCTTCAATCACTCTTTAACCAAAAATACAGCCTATGAAATAGTATATAAAATGATAAACTATGATAATAATTGTGAATCAGCTCTGAAATTTCATATGTTACATTATTCTTAATATTATTTATACCCAAAAATCACAATTATGTGCCTTACAATTATGTATGGCAGTGAAGTCTCAGTGGTTATGATACTGGACTTGTTGGCTGGAAAGCCAGCAGTCTAGGTTCGAGACCCAATCTCCACAGGAAGAAAGATAAACAAAGCCAAACATGTACCAGGAAACAAGGTAAAAGTTTGGAGCAAAAACTGAAAGTGAAAACAATGAGTTAAAAATTAGGAAAGATAAAAAATTAAATGTTGGCGATGAAAGACTTGAAGACTAAAAAAGGTTGAATAAAGACTATTTAAAAAGAAAAAGAAAGACTTGAAGACTCGTGGTCACAGTCATGTGAAAAAGAAACTACACCCTCTTAAAAGTAGGAAAATCAGCCTCAGATGACATATTACACGTTATTGTTTACTTTACAAAAAGAAAGCTAAAATGGAGAAACCATCTGTGAAAAACGAAGTACAACTTTATTGCTTCCATAGGTACAAAGACACTAAGTAGCAGTCAGATACTGCTAATCAAGTGCCCTTGATCAATTGATCATCAGCAAGTGTGACTACCTCTATAAAAGTCAAAGTTTTAGGAGTTTTCTGATCTTCAGCACTGAGGTGTGTGTTAACACAATGCCAAAGATATCAGCAATGATTTTAGAGAAGCAATTTTACTGCTCATCAATCTGTGAAGAGTTTTAAACCCATTTCCAAACAAATTAAAGTGCATCATTCTAGAGTGAGGAGGATTATTCATAAGTGAAAAACATTCAAGACAGTTGCCAATCTTCCCAGGAATGGATGCCCCTGCAAATTCAACCCAAAGTCAGTCCATGCAATGCTCAGAGAAATTGCAAAAATCCAAGAGTTACGTATCAGACTGCACAGGCCTTAGTTAACATGTTAAATATTAAAGTTCATGACAGTACAATTAGAAAAATACTCAAAACTAAGGTTTGTGTAGAAGTGTTGCCAGGAGAAAGCTTGTTCTCTCTAAAAAGAACATGGCAGCAGAGCTTAGGTTTGCAAAGCTGCATCTGAACAAATCACAAGTCTTCTGGAACACTGTCCTTTGGATAGACGAGACCAAAGTGGAGATGTGTGACCATAATGTACAGTACCACGTTTGGCAAAAGCCAAACATAGGATATCAGCACGAACATCGCATATCAATTGTCAAGCATAGTGGTGGAGGGGTGATAATTTGGACTTATTTTGCAGGCACTGAGTTGACCATGAACTCATCTGTATACCTAAGTATTCTAGAGTCATACTCAACTTCGTTCTAGAGGCCATCTGTTTGTCAGCTAAAACTTGGCTGACATTGGATCAAGCAATAAGACAATAATCCCAAGCATATCAGCAAATCAGGGTGCTGCAATGACCAAATCAAAGTCCAGACCTAAATCTCATTGAAATACTATGACCTCAAGAGAGCTGTGCATAAACAAATACCCTAAATTGGCAGGAATAGCCAACACCTCTGAAGAAGCTCAGGATTGAAAAAGATGTTGACAAACTTGAACAATGGGCTTGTAAGGGAAAGTAACTGGGAGCCTCTTCTAGCACAGTAAAATTTGGGCCCTGAGATGGGTTTAATATTAACATTAATTGCCTGATGCAAGTATGAAGGAAATTTTGTAATCAGCATGTCCATCTTTAAAATGGCAGCTGACATGGACATCGTAGTTTCCTATATGCTGAAATGGGGAGGGGGGGGTGAGGCTATGGAAAAAGAGGAACTGTATGCTTAAAGTACATGTACAAATAGCCATTTTGTAACATTGAGGTTAAAGGAATGGAAAACTGCCCCTGTTGCTATGACAGTATGGACAGATTCTGAAAAGTCATATGATTAGTGGTTTTATGGTATAAAAGACAAAATTGAATAACTGGCCTCAAGCCATCCCTTTTGACTGCTTGTCCAATTGACTCTCATTGCAATGTGATGTAAGTGCCTACAGCAAAGGCTTTATGTTTGCTATGCTTTAAATTCTAATAAACTTCCGAATCCTAAAGTGAGACTGTCAGGTGCTTATAGAGACTTTTGTAGTGTGCTGTCTGTTCAATTGTTATTAAGTGTAGCTATGCTCATGATTTGGGTTTTCCCCTGACAGTTTGGTGCGTTGGCCGGGAAGGACATGCTGAAAGAGGCCTCACATACTGATGGAGCCCCTGACCATCTCTGCTCTTGGACTTCAGCTGCTCCTTCTCTGGGTACCCACTTTTCCACTCTGGACCAGAGGTAAGACGGAAATCCATCCTCTGGGACCCTTGCAGATGTAAGACATTGAGAGCTTGGGCCTGGATTTATCAGGAAGAAGTGGGATTATTCAGCAACTGAGGAAGGGTTACCCCCTTCTGAGACTGTTGATGATGATGAAGTTGTAGTAGTAGTTGTCTTGCCTTGAAGGCAAAATGGTCAGGCAGGTTAATTCAAATGTGGATTAGGGTCTGCCTGTGTTAGAGGCAGAGGTGGCTGTTGTGGTCAGGACCCAATGGAAGCAGATGTTCCAGAGTACTCTAGTTATCAAAGTCATGCCTTGGGTAAGGGTTGTGCCCTTGTGATTTATGTAGCCTTGTTTTTGGTGTTGGCATATGCTTTCTCTATTGATGACATCCTACAGGAATTGTTGGTGAGTAAAGATATTGTTTCATAACAAAAGTTATAAAAGAGAAAAAATATTGTTTTTATTTTATCTGGATGGGGGTGCTGAAACTGTGCCTGTGATAGTAATGCTGACTTGGAGGTTAATCACATGCAGCAATATGTCCCAGTAGTGTGCCCCAGTAAATGTGTGACTTTTTACAATTATATGGTGCTGGGACAACTGTTGGCTTTGTTAATTGTTGCTTTGCCCCATTTCAGCCTTACTTTCCAATGTGCAAGTTTTGTAATTGTACATGGTGTGAATGATGTTGTTGCTTCCATTGCATAGATTATGGGGCTATTCATGGGGAATGTACTATCTTGAATAGGCCATGTGATGGCCTCTATGGCCTGACAGAATGTTGATTTGTCCACTGTAGTAGTGCCTTCTGATGATCACTATGATTCTGAGTAGTGTTTTTGAGCTATCTGGGAAAAGGCACTGACTGTAACTAAAATAGGTTTTCAATCCTTTCCCTATCCCTTGCCTCAGTGTCTCTTGTCTTATTTGTTGGTTTCTTTTTATTTTTCTTATTCGTGGGCACCACCTTCCCCGTAGATAAGGGTCAGCTTGTTTGTTGGAGTGACGTGCTTTTTATCATTAAAATAATAAAGTTTTTCCCCACAACTTTGATTATTTGGGTGATTGAGACATACTGAAAGTACAAAGCTAGTGTGGATTCCCTATCAGTGGTTCTGTTCTCCTGCAAGGGAAACAGCCAGAGAGGGACAAAGAGACTGGCTTGCAGCATGCATGACTGGTTATCGGATATTAAGGTAACCACAAGCATTTGAACATCAATGTAACCACAAGCATCTGAGCCTGACCACTTTTCCATAGATAAAGAAGGCCTTTTTCTGTTGGCCTGCGGTCCAGAATTACATTCATTATTCATATAATTAATATGTGTTGCCTTTCTCCCATCTCCCTTCCCCTGCTCATTTACTCTTGGATGCCCTTGCTTTGTGATGCGGGGCTCCCGGTATCAGACACCTAGTCTAAGATGGTTATGTGGTTATGTCTATGATTTGGTGAAGACATCCTAGACACCATCATGTAAACTTTTGCCAAACTTGTGGAACTTTCAGTGTACATTTTGTAGACACAGAAGACTTAACTGCTTTCTAGTGTATTTGAAAGCTTCGATGTCCCTGCGAGCCCACAATCTTTGTCAGGAAACCTATTCCATTGTGAACTGTACAAATAGACTTTGATGTGAATATGACTCATTCAAAGAGGAAGTCTTGTGTGGAGGATAGGTATCTGGAAAAAGTTAAGAAAAAAACAGCAGCTGCAATTTCAAGCTGTGTAAAATACGACTGAGGGAATCTGGGTTTTACAAAAATGAGCAAAATACAAAGACCCAGAAAGTTCTGAACATTGGTCAAGCCACCTGATCATGTGTTCAACCACTTAACTTTTCAACTGCCAATGCAAGTATAAGGTAAAGGTAAAGGTTCCCCCGCACATGTGTGCTAGTCGTTTCCGGATCCAATGCAAATGTAACTTGATATTAAATTGCTTTCCTGTATGTGATATTATGTTTTTGTATTAAACATATTACATCCTTGTTTTGGGGATTTGGACAGAAATTATTGAAACTATTATAAGTAGTGTTAAGGAGTGCCTACACCAAATTATACCAAATAATATTGGTATCCTCTGTTCCATATACTATTATGCTTCTGTTACATGAGAATGTTGTGCATTTTAATCAGAGGATAATAGAATATGGTATACAATTGATAAAAAAATGCAGAGCAAGTGTTTATCAAATGTAGGACATGGATAAATATTAAAGCAAGGATCCCCAATAAGAGCACACCAGCCTGAAGCACTGCATCCCTATCATTCAGTGAAAGTATTCCAATGAAAGAAATGCCTGGCTCCTGGTTGGAAGGGCCCATTTCAGATCTTGTTAACCACCACCACTGCTGTGAAGGGTCAAGGACTGAACTCCTTGGTACATGCATCACACTGCAAGAAGTACCAGCCCCAGATGAGGAAGCTGTGGAACACGAATCTTCCAAGGCCACAAAGGCAAAGATTGAAGCTTTGCCCGATAGGGAAGCAAGTGCTAGTAACCTTTGCTCCCCACCATCATACAATCTTTGCCCCAGACAAAACCAGAGAAAAGCAGAAATTGACTTGCCCAATGCTGACTCTTGAAGGATCTTGCACTGCCTCTCCCAATAAGATGGAGGCCCAGAGGCACATGAAGGAAACAATATGTATCAAGAAATACCTCATGCCTGCTGTGTGGCTGATGACTGGGTTATTGTTAATTGACACCTGTCTTAATTGATAAGACACTCTGTACCTTCTCGCTTGTTTTATTACTAATAGGGCGCATTAGTGTCTGGATGGTGTTGTCCTGTAAGGACAAGAAGTGGGGATTGTAAAGGGAAAATAACAGGGACCCCCTTCTAGCACTGTAAAGTTGGGGGGGGCTGAGATGGGTTCAATATTGACATTAATTGCTTGATGCAAGTCTGACGGAAAATTTGTAATCAGCATGTGCATCTGATGAAATGGTAGCTGACATTGACATCGTAGTTCCCTATATGATGAAATGGGGGGGGAGGGGGAGGCTATGGAAAAAGAGGAACTGTATGCTTAAAATACATGTACAAATAGCCATGTTGTAACATTGAGGTTAAAGGAATGGAAAACTGCCCCTGTTGCTATGACAGTATGGACAGATTCTGAAAAGTCATATGATTAGTGGTTTTATAGTATAAAAGACAAAGTTGAATAACTGGCCTCAAGCTGTCCCTTTTGACCGCTTGTTCAACTGACCCTCATTGCAATGTGATGTAAGTGCCTACAGCAAAGGCTTTATGTTTGCTATGCTTTAAATTCTAATAACCCTGTGAATCCTAAAGTATGACTTTTGTGGTGTGCTCTGCACCACAATTAATAACTTAATTGTGAAGCCGCTGAGTGAGATCATCCGACGACACGGGGTGAGATATCAGCAATATGCGGATGATACCCAGCTGTATATTTCTACCCCGCATCAATTCAGTGATGTGGTGGATGTGATGTGCCGGTGCCTGTGAGGGTCTGGATGGGAGTCAACAGGTTCAGACTTAACCCAGACAAGACCGAGTGGCTGTGGGTATTGCCTCCTAAAGACTATGTCGATTGTCCATCCTTGGTTCGGGGGGGGGAGAAATTGTCCCCCTCAGAATGGGTTCGCAATTTGGGTGTCCTCCTAGACTCACAGCTAAGATTAGAGCAACATTTGACTGCTGTGGCTAGGGGGACCTTTGCACAGGTTCGCCTGGTGCACCAATTGTGACCCTACTTGGATCGGGAGGCTCTCCTCACAGTCACTCATGCCCTTGTCACCTCACAGTTAGATTATTGCAACGCGCTCTACATGGGGCTACCCTTGAAAAGTGTTCGAAGACTACAGTTGGTCCAGAATGCAGCCGCGCGAGCTGTCGTGGGTGCATCTAGGTACACCCACATTACACCAATTCTCCGCGAGCTGCACTGGCTCCCTATTGGTCTCTGGTCACAATTCAAGGTGTTGGTTATTACCTTTAAAGCCCTATATGGCTCAGGGTCAGGTTATCTTCGAGACTGCCTTCTACCGCATAGCTCCCAGCGACCGGTAAGATCCCACAGAGTTGGTCTCCTCCGGGTCCCGTCAGTTAAACAATGCCGGCTGGCAGGCCCGCGGGGGAGGGCCTTCTCTGTGGCTGCCCCAGCTCTCTGGAACCAGTTGCCTCCTGAGGTCTGGACCATTCCCACCCTATTGGCCTCCCGAAAAGTGGTGAAGACCTGGCTTTTCTGGCAGGCCTGGGGCCATTGATCTCACTCTTGTGATCTGGCAAGATCCGGCCATGAATGGTGAATGAGTTTTTAATGTTTTTAATGTTTTTTAATTTTTCAATGTCTTTTTATAATGATTTTTTAAATGTATTGTGAGCCACCCTGAGTCTTCGGGACTTGGAGGAGACCAACTCTGTGGGATCTTACCGGTCGCTGGGAGCTATGCGGTAGAAGGCGGTCTTGAAAATAACCTGCCACTGAGCCATGTAGGGCTTTAAAGAATGGCTTTATGAAGAATGGCTACAGGATTTGTGTTCGGCTAGTCTAAAGAAAAGAAGAATTGGGGTGACATGATAGCAGTATTCCAGTATTTGAGGGGCTGCTACAAAAAAGAGGCAGTCAAATTATTCTGCAAAGCACCAGAGGGCAGGACAAGAAACAATGGTTGGAAACTAATCAAAGAGAGAAGCAACCTGGAATTAAGGAAAAACTTCCTAAGAGTGAGGACAATTAACCAGTGGAACAGCTTGCCTTCAGAAATCGTGGGCGCTCCATCACTGGAGGATTGATTGATTGATTGATTGATTGATTGATTGATTGATTTATTTATTTATTTATTTATTTATTTATTTATTTATTTATTTATTTATTTATTTATTTATTATTTATTTATTTATTTATTATTCAAACTTCTATACCGCCCTTCTCCTTTCGGACTCAGGGCGGTGAACAGCCAAAATAAAAACATTTATACATAACATTGCAATTAAAAATAGATTTAAAATAATTAATAAATTTGGCCCATAATTTAAAACTTGTCAATTTAAAATCAGTATCAAAATTTTAAAACCAACCCTAAAATCAAGACAGACCGGCTAACTGAAAAAAGTAAGTTTTTAGGGCCCGACGAAAAGTCCGGAGGTCGGAGATCACTCGTATCTCTGGGGATAGATTATTCCAAAGGGTAGGTGCCACCACAGAGAAGGCTCTCCTCCTGGGGGTCGCCAGCCGGCAATGTCTGGCTGACCGCACCCTGAGAAAGCCCTCTCTGTGGGAGCGAACCAGCCGGTGGGAGGCTATTGGTGGCAGAAGGCGGTCCCGTAAGTACCCTGGCCCTAAGCCATGGAGCGCTTTAAAGGTGATCACCAACACCTTGAAGCGCACCCGGAAGTCCACTGGAAGCCAATGCAGCTCGCGCAGGAGAGGAGTCACATGGAAGCGCCCTGTCGCTCCCATAATCCCCCGCGCGGCCGCATTCTGGACCAGTTGGAGCCTCCGGGTGTACCCCAAGGGGAGCCCCATGTAGAGAGCGTTACAATAGTCCAGACGAGAGGTGACGAGTGCTTGAGTGACCGTGCGTAGGGAGTCCCGGTCCAGAAAGGGGCGCAACTGGCGTATCAGGTGAACCTGATAAAAAGCCCTCCTGGCCACGGCCGTCATGTGCCCTTCTAAAGACAGCCGTGTGTCCAGGAGGACACCCAAGTTGCGGGCCCTCTCCGTGGGGGCCAATGATTCGCCCCCAATAACCAGCGATGGCGTCAGCTGGCTATACCGGGACGCTGGCAGCCACAGCCACTCGGTCTTGGAAGGGTTGAGTCGAAGCCTGTTTCTCCCCATCCAGACCCACTGTCAGGTATGCTTCCTTCAGTATCCAGGAAAGAAAACCCCAAACTCAAGCATTTTGAAGAATCTGGTACTTTTACTGAATATGAAAAGATTAACATCCCAGTGAAAAGCTGGAAGTGATCAAAACGCGCGAAATGCATCTACTAAGCTTCTTCCCCCCCTCGTGTTTATAGTTTCTCAGCCAATCTAAAGGTCTTCCAAAGGTCAGGTGGCAACACGTCTGGCAGCGTCATCCATCAGGAATGTCAGGACAGTTGGTCGGCCATCCCCTTCTGAAATGTAGTTTTGATTTCCCCGAAGTACCCTCCTACAAAGACAAACCCCCTCCTGCTCTCTTCCCCCCCTCTGCTCCATACCTAATCCCTCCCCGTTTCTTATGGCAGCTAAAGCAGGAAAGCTGATGCTGACATTCGGCCCCTCTTGCAGAAGAGACGTTAGTCCTAATTAAAAGGAAAAAGAGAAAGAGAAACAGAATATATACAATGATCAAGGTTTATCAGGGTATTTGGCATAGAACTGTTGAACTTTCTTGGGAGCTCGGACATCCCGTTTATTTACCCATTCAGCCTGAGATAGTGGAAAATGTTTCCAGGCAATCAGATATTGGATTTTACCATGGTGTTTTCTAGAGTCCAAGATTTCCTTAACCTCAAAATGTTGCTCCCCTTCTACTAGGATGGGAATTGGAGGGTTGCTATGATCAACCCTTAGGGGAGATGAGTGTTCAGGTTTCAATAAACTAACATGAAATACAGGATGTATTCGTCTCAAAGTTTTTGGTAATTCTAATTCAACTGTCACTGGATTTATCAGTCTGATCACACGGAATGGTCCTACATACTTAGGCCCCAGCTTTTTAGACCTCTGGGTGGTTTGTAAGTATTTGGTAGACAAATAAACTTTATCCCCCACTTTGTAAATGTGAGTTGGGGACCTTTTCTTATCGGCTTGTGCCTTATGAGCTCGGTGTGCCTCATCTAATGCCTTACGAGTCACTGTCCAGGTGCTCCTTAATTGTTCTATCCAGTCTATCAAAGAGGGATTTTGAGGATCCTCTTGAGGTAACTCGGGAATGGGTACAAAATCCTGGCCTGATGCAACCTTAAAAGGGGTGAATCCGGTGCTACTATGCACAGAATTGTTATACGCCACTTCTGCAAATGGCAACAAGTCTACCCAATTGTCCTGTTGGTAATTCACGTAACATCTAAGGTATTGTTCGAGTACCCCATTGGTTCTTTCACAAGCACCATTTGTCTGAGGGTGGTGACTGGAACTCAACCCCTGTGCGGAGCCTATCAATCTTAAAAATTCTCTCCAGAAACTGGAAGTAAATTGCACACCCCTATCAGAAATTATTCTTTTAGGAGACCCATGTAGTCGGTAAATCTGCCGAATAAACAACTTTGCGAGGGTTTTTGCTGAAGGGATCTTTGAGCAAGGTATGAAATGTACTTGTTTAGAAAACAAATCAGTTACTACCCAAATGACAGTGCAGCCCTCACTGTCGGGTAAGTCCACCACAAAATCCATAGATATTTCCTTCCATGGGGCGTTCGGTCTAGCCACACTTTGCAGTAATCCAGGGGATTTTCCTGGAGGTCTTTTAGCCGAGGCACATACTGGACAACTAGCCACATATGTCTGTATGTCCTTTTTTAGTGCAGGCCACCAAAACTGTCTCTTAACAAGATGTAAAGTTTTGACAAACGCAAAGTGTCCTGCGGCTTTGGCATCATGCGCATATTTCAATACGGTTGGTCTTAATGTGGACGGAACATACAATTTCGATCCAACCCAAGCTAGTCCATCGCGAAGTGTGCATTCATTCGAGTGGAGTTTAAACCACTCGTCAACTTTTAGTGCTTCTCGTAACTTTTCGAGTAAATCCCCTGAGAGTTCTGGATCGGTTTTACTCTGCGCTCTGGTAGTGACGGGTGTTGCCAATTGCGTTAAGGGGATCATTGGTTGAACCAGTTCCTTCTTTATGCTGTTGTACTGTGGCAATCTGGAAAGTGCGTCTGCCATGAAATTTTTTCCCCCAGGAAGGTAACGTAAAGTGAAATTGAAACGCTTGAAATGTTGGGCCCAGCGTGCCTGTTTGGGTGACAATTTGCGTGGTGTTTTTAATGCTTCTAGATTCTTATGGTCAGTCCACACCTCGAAAGGATGTTTTGCCCCCTCCAAAAATTGTCTCCATGTTAACAGCGCCCATCTAACTGCAAACGCTTCCTTCTCCCATATGGCCCATCTCCTTTCTGTTTCAGATAGTTTACGGGATGTGTAAGCACAGGGTTGTAATATTCCATTCTCATTCTTTTGCAAGAGTATCGCTCCTACGGCAACGTCGCTAGCATCCGCTTGTATTACAAAAGGTTGTTCTATGTCGGGGTGTTTGAGCACAGGTTCAGCTGCAAACAGCCGTTTCAGTTTTTCGAAAGCGGCCTGACAGTCCATAGTCCATTCTAGTGGTTTCGAGGGTTTGGGTTTTATTTCCCCTTTTGTTTTGAGCAAGTTTGTAATTGGCAGTGCGATTTTTGCGAAAGAGGGGATAAATTGTCTATAAAAGTTAGCAAACCCTAAGAAACTCTGTAACTGTTTACGGGTGCGCGGTGCGGCCCATTCCATTACTGCCCGGACCTTTTCCGGGTCCATCTCTATTCCCTCATGCGATATACGATATCCAAGATAGTCGATTTTGTCTTGATGGAATTCACATTTAGAAAGTTTGGCATAGAGTTCAGCTGCTCTGAGTTTATTCAAGACCGCTCGAACCAATCTTATATGGTCGGCCATGTTGTCAGAATAAATTAGAATATCGTCCAAATAGACCAACACCCCCTTATATAGATGCTCATGCAACACTTCGTTGATCAACTGCATGAATACGGCCGGGGCCCCCTGTAGTCCAAAAGGGAGTACTCTAAATTGGAAACACCCCAGTGGGCAATTAAATGCTGTCTTCCATTCATCTCCCTCTTTTATTCTCACTCGGTAGTATGCCTCTCTTAAATCAAGTTTGGTGAAAATTTTTCCCTTTCCTAAATGGGCCAACATGTCCTTCATAAGTGGGAGGGGATAGACATTTTCCACGCAAATGGCGTTCATGTTTCTATAATCAACAACTAATCTGAAGGATCCATCTTTCTTTTCGCGGAACATTACTGGCGCTGCTACCTTGGGTTTGGCTCGTTCGATAAATCCCCGTTCTAAGTTTTTGTCAATAAAATTTCGCAATTCCTCCAATTCTCGAGGTGTCATGGGGTATATTTTTGGTTTGGGAAGCTTCACCCCTGGGAGTATTTCAATGGTGCAGTCAGTGGCCCTGTGGGGAGGCAGATTATCAGAAGCTTTTTCACTAAACACTTCCTTGAGGTCCCAATATTCCTTCGGAATTTTCTCTTCTCCCTCAATATAGTTAATGGCTACTGCGGCCCCTTCTGGTCTTATGTCGTCCCTTAGGGAGGGGCCTTCCTTTTCGGGAGGTGGTTCTGCCGTACGGATGCGCAGGACCCCCGTTTTCCAATTTACTCGTGGGTTCCATTTTCGAAGCCAGGGCAGTCCTAGAATTAGGGGCCTTTCCATGCCAGGGGCTACAATAAAGCTGAGCTTTTCTATGTGATTCCCCAAGTGTAGTTCGAGGGGTTCGGTCATAAAACTAGCTGGGCCCCCCCCTGCAATCGATCCATCTAATTGACAAAATGCAATGGGTCTTTTTAACGTTTTCAGTCTCAGTCCCATTTCCTCCACTACTTTGGGGCTAATTATGCACCTAGTGCACCCCGAGTCCAACAGGGCTAACAATTGCGCGTGAGTTCCTGTGGAGGGCACCCTTACTTCTACGGGGATGAGTAAGGGTTCTTCCGTGTGACTCACCCGTTCATCGGTGTCCGAGTCGGAGTCTGTCTCGCTGTCGTCATCGTTGGTCGGAGTTCCCAACTCACGCTGGTTCCGGGGAGTGAACTCAACGACTTCTCCTTTCAGGGCGGTGCCGCGGGTTTTGGCGGGTATTTTATCGCTTTTCTTTTGGCTGGCCCCGGTGGCTTTTGGCGGTGGTTTGGAGAGACATTCGGCCGCCCGGTGACCCTCCTTCCCACATTTGAAACAGGTGAAGGGCTTTGACTTGGGTTTGAATTCGGTCTTCCCGCCAGTCATCTTGGCCGCCCCCTTACGGTAGCGAGAGGATGACTGGTCCCCCATCCGCCTTCCTCGGAGTTCGCTCCGTTTCAGCTCGATCTCCACATCCTCAGCTACTATGTACCATCTATCCAAATCATCGGGGACCCCCATGCTCCTGCAATCTCGATATATCTCATCATTCAATCCATCCTTGAAACTCTCCAAAAGCGCCATTTCTGACCAGCCTGTCATATAAGGTGCCAGTTCACGAAACTCTTGGATATACTCTGCCACCGGCCTCCGGCCCTGCTGAATGCTCTTCATTCTGAGTCTCGCCTTTCGTTCAGCTAAATGATCTTCAAAACGTCTTCTAAGGGCCCTCATGAACTGGTTGTAATTTCTCAGCAGGAGGGAGTTGTTATTGTGGAGAACTACCATCCACTCAGCCGCCACTCCCTCTAGGGCATTCGCAACGCTTCTGACTTTAGCCGCCTCTGTTTCGTAGTCCTCCCCCCAATCCTGCATGTGGTTCCACACTTGGGTCAGGAAAAATCCCAAGGTTTTAGGATTTCCATCAAACTTTCCAGGAAGGGGGGGGATTTTTGGCTTTTTACGTCTGCGGGGGGGGGCCTGCAGGGCTGGGGTTCTCTGGCCGGCTGCATCTCTTCCTCGAGCTGCCGAAGCCTGGGATGTTCCCTCCTCAAACTCTTCCTCTCCCCCGCAGGCTGTCTCTTCTGCCTCCCCCCTGGGGTCTGCTTCCCCCTTTTCCACAGGAGTTTCAAAAGACTCACGGTTTTTTCTGCTTTCTTCCACATCACGGATAAGCTGCAAGGCTTGATCTATCATGAGACGTTCCTTCTGCTGTTGCATCCACACTGCCTCCCTTTTCCGGGGTCTGGAAGTCGTCACTCCCCGGGGATTCTCTCCCCAGTCCGGCAGTCTGCCCACACCCTTGGACCATCTAGCTTCCTCCGGTTCCAAACGGAGTTTTTCCAGCCATTCTGCAGTTTCTCTTTCCGACTGGAGGGCGGTTGAACTTGCTGCCCCCATCTTCCCTTCGTCATCACTCCCACGATCTGACATACTTTGGATTTTCAGTCCCCTCGGGTTTTGTCCGGGATGACTGAGATGACTTCCAGCTTAATGTCAGGTATGCTTCCTTCAGTATCCAGGAAAGAAAACCCCAAACTCAAGCATTTTGAAGAATCTGGTACTTTTACTGAATATGAAAAGATTAACATCCCAGTGAAAAGCTGGAAGTGATCAAAACGCGCGAAATGCATCTACTAAGCTTCTTCCCCCCCTCGTGTTTATAGTTTCTCAGCCAATCTAAAGGTCTTCCAAAGGTCAGGTGGCAACACGTCTGGCAGCGTCATCCATCAGGAATGTCAGGACAGTTGGTCGGCCATCCCCTTCTGAAATGTAGTTTCGATTTCCCCGAAGTACCCTCCTACAAAGACAAACCCCCTCCTGCTCTCTTCCCCCCCTCTGCTCCATACCTAATCCCTCCCCGTTTCTTATGGCAGCTAAAGCAGGAAAGCTGATGCTGACACCCACATGGCCTCCAGGCACTGGGACATCACTTCCAAGGCATCGTTGGGATGGTCTGGGGTGGAAACGTACAGCTGAGTATCATCAGCATACTGATGGAACTCCACCCCAAAACCACGGATGATCTCACCCAGCGGCTTCACATAAATGTTGAACAGGAGGGGTGAGAGGACCGACCCTTGTGGCACCCCACAAACAAGGCGCCTTGGGGTCGACCGCTGCCCCCCTGTCAACACGGATTGCGACCGGTCAGAGAGATAGGAGGAGAACCACCGCAAAACGGTGCCCCCTACTCCCAGTCCCTCCAGCCGGCGCAACATGATACCATGGTCGATGGTATCAAAAGCCGCTGAGAGGTCTAATAGGATCAGGATAGAGGAATAACCCCTATCCTGGGCCCTCCAGAGATCATCCATCAAGAAGAGAATACACAGTCACTTATCTGAAATGGTATAGGTTTTCCTGCTTTTTTAAATATATATATGTGTGTGTGTGTGTGTGTGTGTGTGTGTGTGTAGGTCTTTGGTTATTCGGGTTTTCTCCCGTGTAAAATTGGAGGTGTCTTGGCAACGTTTCGACGAAGTCTCATTCGTCATCTTCAGGCTGGTGTTCTCGGCTTCGTGCTTCTAGGAGCAATGTGTGTGATCGCAGCTGTTTCTTCCTTTTAACTGCCAGTGGGGGTGTGAACTGATTGGGTGGGAGCTTGGCTGTGTTCTGATTGGGTGGAGGTGTGTTCTGATTGGTTGGGGGTTTGGCTGTGCTCTGATTGGATGGGGGGTTGGCTGTGCTCTGATTGGCTAGCAGTTAAAAGGAAGAAACAGCTGCGATCTCACATTGCTCCTAGAAGCACGAAGCCGAGAACACCAGCCTGAAGATGACGAATGAGACTTCGTCAAAACGTTGCCAAGAAACCTCCAATTTTACGCGGGAGAAAACCCGAATAACCAAAGACCTACATACAAACACCCGCGAAAACCTCAGAAAACGTATGTGTGTATATATATATATATATATATATATATATATATATATATATATATATAATATTTTTTATTTTCAAACAAAAAACAACATAAAAGCATCATCCTTTCAAACAATTACAGACAGTGTTTGAGAAAGTGGACTACTTGTATTGTTTATACAGGTGTTTCCCTTGAACTTAGTTGAAATATCATTGTTGGCTTTTGTTTTCTTTTGAGCTGCTACTTGCTCTTTTCTTTTTTCTTTCAATCTGTGGCTTCTAAGAAATCACTCTCTAATGCTTTCCAGATATAAATGTGCTTGAAGGACTATTTTTTCTTATTGTTTCTGTTTTCTCCCTATACTTTTCATTTTCATTGTTTTTGGGATTTTTAAATAATCGTATTGGATTAAGGCATTCAAGAGCCTGAAGATATTTAAGTAGATGTCAGCACTAGATAGTAGACTTTATACACTATTTTTTATTCTTTTTTTTTGTTAGCTCTTTGTTATATTTCTACATATCCTTTTCCCCCCCTTTTTTCCTTTTTGTTTTTTCTACCTTCTTCTTCCTCTTTTTTGGATCCATATTTAAAGGATTAGGGTTTGAAAGAAGCTGAAGAATTTGGCTTTTTATTGATTTTTCCTCCTTTTTTATTTGTTTGGTTTTTTCTTTTTAAAACTTTGTTGTTGTTTTTTTCTGGACGTTGCTTTCACTGGATATTCAACAAAATGAGCAGAAAAGTAGCAACAATGGGAGCTGCTGACTCCATGCCTTCCTCATCACCATCTGGAGGACAACGATCTATATAAGCAATGTTGCCGCAAGATAAGGAGAAAGAGAAAGACCCATCATTACAAATGATTTTTCAAACAGTTTTAAGAATGGAACAACAACTACTTAAGACAGATGAGAAAGTTCAAAAAATGGATGAAAAAGTGGTCAGTATTCAGCAAACAATGTCAAAATATGAAGAAAGAATGTCAAAACTAGAGAAGAGAGATGATCAAAAAGAGGAAAAAAATAAAAGAAATAGAGAGGAGAGGTTGAACAAGAAACAAGTGGTTTTATTTGATGGGAGATGGACAAAGCAGAATTTTATTTGAGATTCCAAAATGTGGAGGAAGAAAAAGGAGAAAATTTGGCAGATATTATGATTAATATGCTGGCTGAGGCACTAGAAATCACAAAAGAGAAGATGATGGATGGGGTCGACAAAATTTATTGAGTTTATACCAGATATGCTATGTGCAACAAACTGCCAAGAGAAGTACACATAAGATTTACCAAGAAATCGATTAAAGCACAAATACTTCAGGCAGCTAGAGAAAAAACCCTGAAATACAAGGAGAAAGAAGTGGCTGTCTTGAAACAAATACCAAGAAAGATTAGAGAGCTAAGAAGAGAATACCAATTCTTGACAAAAATCTTGATTCAAAAAGGAGTTAACTATAGATGGCTGGTCCCAGAAGGATTAACTCTCACATGGCAGCTCCAAAGATATAGGTTGAATACAATTGAGAAAGCAAGAGCTTTTTATGATGAATTTATTAAAGAAAAAGAAGTAGTAATGGAAGTTGAAACACAAGCTGCAGTAGTTCCAATTACATTCACAGAAGAAGAACTGGCAATGCTTGAATCAACAGAAGGAGCTGTCGGTGGGCTTGTGGAACGTAAGGAACAACGTGAAGTACGATCAACTAGAGCAACAAAACCTACATATAAAATATGAACATGGAAGAAATGAAATTAATTTCAGTAAATGTAAATGGACTCAATTTGGCTATTAAAAGAAGGAAAGTATTTCATAAATTAGAGAAACTAAAATTTGACATAATTTGTTTACAAGAAGTGCATATTAAATAACAGCATGAACAATTATTGATACAACCAAAACTTGAAAGAACTTTTTTATCACTATCACAAATTAAAAAGAGAGGAGTTGCTTTATATATCAAAAATGCAATATTGGCGGAGCAAAAATATGCAGATGAAGAAGGTAGAATCCTGATGGTGGAATTAATTGATAATAATATGAAAATTCTTCTAGTAATATATGCTCCAAATGACAATCAAAGAGACTTTTATAGAAAATTACATAATAAAATAATTGAAATGGAATATGATAATATATGTATGATAGGAGATTTTAATGGAATAGTGGATGAAAGCTTGGACTATAAAACATATAAAACAACAAGACATAACAGAAAGACATTACCGAAATCTTTCTTCAAGATGATAGAGGAAATAAACATGAAAGATGTATAGAGGGAGAGAAATGGAAAAAATAGTCAATATACCTTTTATTCTGATACATTCATCTTGGTCCAGATTAGATATAATATGGACAACAATGGATTTGACTTTGAATATAGAACGTGTGGAAATAAAACCTAATTTATGGGCAGATCACAACCCGATGACAGTTATATGGAAAGGGCGCAAAAGAAGATCTAGATGGACTTTAAATACCACAATATTAAAAGAGAAAGATTTTGTACAGAAAATGGAAAGGGAGTTGGACTTCTTTTTTAAAGAAAACAAGAAGGAAACATTGGTACAAAATCATTGGGATACAATGAAGGCCTATGCCAGAGAATTAATCATAGACTATACAAGGAAAAGAAATGTTAAGAAAAGACAGAACTTTAAAATATTGACTGATGACTATAAAAGACTTGAAAAGGAATTCCAGAAAGGTCCATATAAGAAAGATATCAAAATTAAAATGGACACAATAAAACATAAAATGGATCTATTGGAGAAAGAAGATTTAGCCCAAAAAATAAGAAGTGCAAAACAGAATTACTTTGAAAATGTGAATAAGCCAGGAAAATGGCTAGCATATAAATTGAAAAAAGAAAGAGAATCAAGAAAAATAATTCAACTAGTTGATGATCAAGGGCAAAGTAAATTTGGGAATAAAGAGATGGGGGAAATGATACAAGACAACTTTACAAGAGAGAGATGATAGAGGAGGAAAAAGTGGCAAGATATCTACAAGATGCGAAATTACTTCGGATTCCCAAAGATACTGAAGAGATATTGGAGGGGAATATAACAATGATGGAACTAACAGAAGTAATTAATTAAACAGAAGAATGGAAAGGCACCAGGACCAGATGGCTTACCTGTTGAATATTACAGGACATTACAAGAATCTTTAAGTCTCTCATTACTGGATGTCATGAATGAAGTGATGATGAAGAAAATATCCAAATCGTGGACTGAGGCGTACATTACATTGATTCATAAGGAAGATACGGACCCACAACAAATCAAAAATTATAGGCCTATTTCCCTGCTAAATTCAGATTACAAAATTTTTGCTACAATACTAGCAGAAAGATTTAAGAGATACCTGAATAATTTTATACATACAGATCAGAATGGATTTCTCCCAAAAAGACAAATCAGAGATAATATAAGAATAATTCTGAATACTTTAGAATACTATAAAGCACATCCGGAAAGCAGATGGCGTTGATATTTTTAGATGCACAAAAAGCTTTTGACAATGTTAACTGGTGATTTATGATACTTCAAATGGAAGAGATGGGCTTTGGTAGGAAATTTTATCCAGGCAATTGAAGCTATATATTTTAAACAGATGGCAAAAGTAATGATAAATGGTGAATTGATTGACTCTATTGAAATAGAAAAAGGTACTAGACAAGGATGTACGCTATCCCCTTGTTGTTTATATTGACTTTAGAAGTTTTAAATAGAAACATCAGAGAAGAAAAAAAGATAAAAGGTATGGAAATATGAAAAGAAGAATATAAATTACAAGCCTTTGCAGATGACCTGGTCTTTATTATTGAAGAACCATTAATAACAATAAATAAATTGATAGAATCTATTGGAGAGTTCAGGAAAGTAGCTGGTTTGAAAATTAATAAAGATAAAACGAAGATAATGACTAAAAATATGTTGAAAAAGCAAAAAGAGGAATTGATGGAGATTTCAAAGATGCAGGTCACAAATAAGGTAAAATATTTGGGGATATATTTGATAGCAAGTGTAACGCACTTAAAGAAAATAATTATAATAAGCTTAAACAACAAATAGGGCAAGATTTGATGAAATGGGGAAATTTGCAGCTATCTTTGATTGGTAGGATCTCAACGATTAAGATGAACATTTTGCCTAGAATTTTGTACTTATTTCAGACAATTCCAATCAAGTTGGGTAAGGAATTCTTTGTAGATTTGAATAAAATGATATTGAAATATATTTGCCAGGGAAAGAAGGTGAGAATAAAATTAAAGTTGTTACAAGATGCTAAAATGAGGGGTGGCTTTGCCCTGCCTAACTTTAAACTGTACTATCAAGCAACAAATTTAATGTGGATTAAAGAATGGATAACTTTGAGAAATTCTAGATTATTGAACTTGGAGGGACATAATTTGTTGATGGGATGGCATGCCTTTCTATGGTATAAAGGAACTGAAATACAGGGATGCTTTAGAAGACATCAGATACGGGAAGCTTTATGGTTAAATTGGGAGAAGGTTAAAAAAACATCACTATCTGAAGATTCCAGTCTGGGTATCTACAATTGAAGCTTTTTCATATCCAGTAATATTTAAAAGGGAACAAATTATTAGATATAGTGAATTATTGGATGAAAAGGGTGAACTTAAATTAAAGCAGGAACTAGAAGATTAGGGATGTAAGATGGACTGGTTTTCATATATGCAAATATTTTCTAGATATCGAGAAGATCTCAAACAAGAGGGTTTTTATAATGTTTTGACTAATTTAGATAAGATTTTAATGGGTTCTGATAACCATGCAATTAAAAAGTTATACGGATATTTGCTAGAGCTAAAATTGGAAGAAGAACAAGTTAAAGAATCAATTATTGCGTGGGGGAAAAATTTTGGTTATGGTATTGACTTAGAGAAATGGCAAAAATTGTGGTCGCATAATTATAAAATGACAATATCTACACCATATAAGGAGAATTTGTATAAGATGTTTTACAGGTGGTACTTACCCCCGGTGAGGATAGCCAGAATGTTTAAGAATAAATTGGAGAAGTGTTGGAAATGTCATCAGACCCCAGGATCATATTACCACATGTGGTGGACATGCGTAGAAGCAAGGAGATATTGGACTAAGATACACACATGGTTGGAAAAAATGACAGAGACATATTGGCCTTAAACCAGAGACATTTTTATTAGGGATCTTACCAGAGACATTTAATAAAGAATTGCAATATTTAATTGTGAATGTTTTAACAGCAGCTAGAATTGTATTTGCCAAAAATTGGAAAGGAGAGAAGATACCTATAAATGAAGAAGTTATTAAGAAAATGTTGGATTGTGCTGAAATGAGTAAATTGACATTTGAAATAAGAGAACAGGAAGATAAACATTATTTGATATGGGATTTATTTTATCAATAGATAGATAATAAAACATGGAGATGAAATATGATATATGAAATGAAATTAAGATAAAATGTGTAAAAATTTGTTTTTTTTTTCTCAGTGGAAAAGAAATACGTGTCATATATTGATATCTTGAAGAGTTTGTGAGCACAAAAAGATTTTAACTGACCGGTATAGGTTCTCCTGCTTGAGCTGGGACCTGAGCTAGGAGACTTCCAAGGTTCCTTCCTATTCTATTCTGCTCTGCTCTGCTCTGCTCTGCTCTATTCTATTCTATGACAAATCTCAATGAATTTAAGCAATGTTGTAAAGAAGAGTAGGCCAAAATTTCTCCACAGCAATGAGAGAGACTGATAGTCATACAGAAAATGATTACTTCATGTTATTGCTGCTATAAGTTGGTTCTACAAGTTACTGAATCATAAGATGTACTTAGTTTTTCACACATGGCTTCTCAATTTTGGCTTTCTTTTTGTAAAATAATCAATGCCATGGTGTAATATGTCATATGTTGTCATTTGAGGTTGTACTTACCTACTTTTAATACTGCTAAGGACCAGGTGGTGTTTACTATGTTCTGATCCATAAAACCACAGAAGTCAAAGAGGATATACTTCCATTTTCATGTGACTGTATGTCCTACTCTTACTATCTTGGGATGGGAGTGAAGAACAATTTGGCATATTGTTGTCTTACCTTCTCAGCACTACCTGCTTTGGGACTTGATAAAACTTTGGCTGAACTAAAGAGAGGACTTCCAATGTAGATATTAAGAATAATAGAGTGACAGTATCTCATCCTTTGTATAACACAATCACTTGCCTTCCCTGATCTGTCCCTAGATAATATTGTATATGCTCCACAAAGGAACTATTTACTTTGGCCCTAATTTGTGTGCTACCCAACAGTACAGATGTGTCCAACTCGATTTCATTGAGGGCCACATCAGGGTTGTTTTTTACCTCAGGAGGCTGGGTGGGCGTGGCTGTGGTGAGCATGGCCAGCTCGATGACACTCATTTCAGGGGTGCCTGTAGTAGCTCTGGCACGGCTAGAGGGATTCATTGTCTCCAGCAGGCAAAGGTGAGACCAGGGGGAGGGCCACGTGAAAGACCCCCAGAAGGCAGCCCAGGCTGTCGAGAGCCCTAGGCAGTGAAGGGCAACCACCCAGCCCAGCCCTCGAGCACCCAGGGCGTCAGGATCCCACAGCCCAGCCCAGCCAAGCCCCATTTCTCTGAAGGGGTGCCCAGCTGCTTTTACCTCCTCCCTGAGGCTGCTGCTGTGCTCACTCTCCTTGACCAGGTTGCTCATGGTTTGTGAAGGAAGACAAAGGTCAGAGGGAGGCCCACTCCCTTTCCATGTGAGAAGACCTGGATTTATAACCAAAGTATCCTCAGTGATAGGATGGGAGACCACAAGGAGAGGTCAGAAGGAGGACACAAGGGGATGGTGAAAGGGCAGCAGGGCTGCTGGTGGCTAAGGCAGGACTTTCCTCAGACCCTCCCTCTCATTATGATCTCCTTCCTTCCTTCCTTCCTTCCTTCCTTCCTTCCTTCCTTCCTTCCTTCCTTCCTTCCTTCCTTTTTCTTCTTCTTTTTCTTCCCTCTTCATTTTTCTTTCTTTCTTCTTCCTTCCCCTCTTCTTCCTTCCTTGCTTTCTTTCCATCTTTCCTTCTTTTTCTTTGTCTTTCCTTTTCCCCTTTCTCCTTTCCTGTCCCTTCTTGGATGCTCAAATGCAAAAGGGGAAACATTTCTCAATGCCTCCTTGCCTTGTGATCAAATGTCACTTTTCCTAGAAGTTTGTTTTGCTAGCAGTCTGCTAGTGAAAACGGAGCTTGGGAGGGCTCTGGGTGCTCCTCCCAAGTTCTGTTTTCAGCTGCCACGGCCTCCTCTGGCATGCTCCAGCAAACATGGAGCTTGGGAGAGCTAAGGTCGCCCATCCCGAGCTCCATTTTCAGCTGCCACTGCCTCCTCCAGCACACTGTCAGCAGAAACAGAGCTCAGGAGGGGTATGCCCTTCCGAGCTCCGTTTCAACTGCTATGGATCATTCAGCATGCTGCCAGTGAAAACGGAGTTTGGCCCTTGTGAGCTCCATTTTTGGCTGCCATGGCCTCCTCCAGCATTCTGCCAGCCACCACCAGGCTGAAGATCAGTTCCCTTTCAGCCTGGGCTGGGCCAAGACATTGCAGGCTGGTCCTTCACTGTTTCCAGGGTGGCTCCTGGGCCAGAACTAAGTATCAGAGCTAAGGAGGCTGTGACCACCAAAAATGGAGCTCAGAAGGGCAGAGCTCCATTTTCGTTGGCAGCGTGCTGGAGGAGGTGGCTCCACGGGACAGATCAAAGCACCCCTGGCCAGATCCAGCCCATGGGCCTTGAGTTTGACACCCCTGCATTAGAACAACAACTAGTAATATATTGTATAAGTGTCCCATACAAAAGCTGAATTTGTTTCTGTTCATACTTGAAATAGAATTTATCTCAATACTATTACAGTGTAATATCAATTGCTATTACAATGTCCATTTTACGCTCAGTGGTGATCAAGTTTAATTGTTAATAATTCTAATTTTTATTGTGACCAGGAAGCTGTTAGCCTTCTCCTGGGTGACCATTCTTCAGAAACCTTTAGGATTTTAATATTTTTATCAATAGCTATACCTAGTAAGCCCTTAGGCTATTGGGTGAAATTGGCTTCTTGACTTTGAGAAATACAGGAATTGCTTCAAGTGAAATATTTCTTATTCATTAATTAAAACAATACAATTGTGAATAGAAATATATTTAAAGAGTCTAGTCCTACTGATATCTTGGGACCATTAATTTCGATCTTTTTACTCTACAGTAGACAGAATAAGTTCTGGATCTTATTCATCAAAATTCAAGTCTTAAAAGTCATGACTAAGTGTTTCCCAATGATTTCAAGAGGGCTTAATTGTGATTATTTTTAGTTGAATTGTAGCCACCATCTCTGTAAGTCTAGTATAAAAACAGAAGTGTAATACTTCTGGGATAGATCCAGGTAGATTTAATTAAAAGCACAAGCAAGGATCCTCTGGATCAGTTAGGCTGAAACAACTCTAATGAAATGAAATCAAGCTCAAAGTCTCCATGGGTAAATGCACACAGTTTCTAATCTCTCCCATAAAAATCACAGTAATTTCATTATGTTTAAACTGCTACAGAAATATCTGACACAAATATAAGTAGTATGTTGTCACACAGAATCAACTTTTGTTTTAAAAAAATCAATGCTGAATTGTGGTTTCCAAGAGACAAGAAGAGGTTGGTCTATTACAGCACTATTTTCAAAAAGCCCATAAATAGAAAAAAATTGCCAAACATTTTAAACATACCAAAAGCAAATAGAAACTTGTTCCTTGTTATATACAGTATATGCCATTAAGAATATACCAAGAGGAAGAGGAGCAAGAAGCCAACAAATAACTTAGGGACTTAGTTTTTAATCTATCTATCTATCTATCTATCTATCTATCTATCTATCTATCTATCTATCTATCATCTTTCAATCTATCATTTATCATCTATCTATAGCAGCCCAAGATTTGAAAGACAGCTATGTACGTTCATATTTAGTTTGAAGTTTTGGCAAAATTGTGATTTCTTTTATAGAAGTTCAGAATGATTTTGACAATATTTTCAAAATACATGTTGCCCCTGGAAGATAATAATGGAGACCATTTACAAACAGAGAAGTTCTTCTTTCCCAATTCTCTGCTGCTACACTGAATAAGGAATACAAATAAATAAAATCAAACAAGCCATAAGTTTGACTGTGTCATTTAGTTCCCTATTCTAACTTGAAAAACCTTTCAACAAAAATTGAAGGCATAAAACAATAAAATGCACCATTAAGAAACCATTTGGTTTTTTAAAACTCATTTTTAATTATTTTTTTTCATAGTTTCTGAAGTTCTTACTGTGATATTATGTGAATCAGAATAGGTGATGAGGTGATCTACATTATTTCACACAAATAGAAAACTTATGACATTTTAACTCTAAGAAAATCTTGATCAGAAATTTTGGATGCTTTAAGAATGTTCCAAAATGGAAATGCTAACATAATATAAAGGTATACAAAATACAGAATACCTGATAGCATGGCATAGGATTTCCTAGCATGAAGCTAAACAGAGAGGAAAGAAGATCTGGACAGCATTATGAGAAACGGCTAAAGGGCATATCCTAAAACTCCTCCAATATTTGTTTACCGCTATTCCAAGTATATACCTGGGAGGCATACGTTATATCTCTCATCAATTCACAGATATAGTACACTATCTGTGCTGTAATGATGAAAGAATACTCCAGAACTCATTTAGATCAATCAAAGAATTATGCTCAGTTCAGTTAACCTTTTGCATACTTGCATGCTGTTGTGTATATCAATATTTGAAATGAATACTTTCATTTATACTAGAAACTTTTATCTGAAGACATTTTTACTTACCTATATTGCTTGCCTGAAAAAATAGTTAACTGATCCAAATTAAAATTAGGGTCAATATTTATTCTTTCAGGTAATTTGTTATTATGGAATGAAATTTAGCTTAAGAAAATAATTATTAATAATTATAACAAACTCATTTTTATTCTGTACAGAATTAGCAGTATAGATGCCACTATACAGAACCTCTTAATATTTAATGTAAGAAGAGTTTAGTGTTGTGAGTGTATTTCAACCTTTTCAAGAAGACACATGTGATCTGGGCAAATCTTATTTAGTTATACCCTTAAAGTATTTAACTACAACCTCACATAGCTACACCTGTAACATTTAACTAAATATTAAATGATCCCTCTTTTCAGCTTTATACCTAGTTCAACATACTTGAATAACCATAAGCCACATGTACTCCACTGGCACCTTTAGAAAATTGGTCTATTTGTATATTTGGAGACAAGTGGGGAAATACTGGAGGGTCAAAATAATACCTTTTTACCACATCACTTTTTAAAGAACCCAACAAAAGACTCCTCCCCTACCCCCAAGCAAAAAGAACTCTGATGCCCATGAGTCTGGGACTGCCCCTGATTTTCTGTCACTTATCCAATTCTGTATCTATATTACTGTAAAAAGTAACAGCCCTTAGAGAATCCTTCAGCTCTGAAGTAATAAACAATCTTATTCCAGCCTTAGAACTTTTTGGATGAACAAACACAATATGATATTTTCCTATTATAGATTGAGTCCTTGAAAATTGCAATCCAGCTTGTTGTTATATCAATATTAGTTAGGTCAATGTATGAAGTACTATCAAAACTGAAATATCATATGCCACAGAATATGCCATAGAATATGGCAGGTAATAAATATTAGAAGATTTCTTTTGGATAATTGTATCATTTATTCCACCTTTCTTTTTCCAATAGTGGTTTACAGAAGTTTTGGGTAAGTCCATAAGCAGAGATACATTCAGTAACCTTATTTTCGTGAAATTAGCCTTCTACAGCTAATATTTCCATGCATTCTAACTTTGAAATTCTGTTGAATAGCCATTGATAGACTGTCTTCTCTGAATTTGTCATAGAGTAGACTCACAGAGACAGTGGGTACCCTTTCCATCTATAGTTCTGGTGCTGGAGAACTTCTTTTTCTTCTCTGGCATGTGTTGCTCACATGTTTTTCGAATGACTGCAGAGGGTTTTGATTATCTGGATTATATGATATGTTTATTTTCAAAATATATTTTTTGTTCCCTATATTTTATTTCATTTACTTCATTAACAGCTAGAATATTAAGATTGTTTCTTCATTCCCCATGACCACTTCCTGGTTAATTTTGGACTTCAGCTTATTGTATGTCAGAACCACCAGCTTCGGTTTGTTGCCTTGCCAGCATTCTGTCATCAATGGAAAAGGGAGAGGGGAACAAATAGACAATTTGCAGTATACCTTTATGGCAGGAAATTGGGAATTGACAGTTGAGGAAGAACAGAGCCATTTGGAATCCGATTCATGCTGGAGCAATGGCATCTTCAAGACTATTTGCCCTGAGTATGGAATTTCACCAGCCCAAACACCTCAGAATTTCCCATAACATCATGGTGGTGCTGGATTGGCTACGCTTGGATAGAGGAGGGCTCAGGGAATGCTTGGGGGAGGGCTCAGGAAAACCAGGGGTTTTAGTTCTATATTGGCATGCAGGAATTTTAGATTCTGCTTGATTCTCCTGCAAGCAGGAGTAAAAGTGCCTTTTCACTTCAAATAGAGTCGAGAGTTTTATTTCCCTAAGAAATGAGACGAGGGCAGGTCTGACAGCTTATTTATGGTTCCATTTTTACTGTTTGTTCAGAGAATTAGTTGTAGACAGTTGACTTTTTTAATTAGATCATTTTAATTGGTTGTTCCCATGATAACTTTTTAATAGATTTTTTTCCTGAGATTTAAATGCTGTTTTGGGGCTTTTCTAAGTTATCTGATAATCTTCATAAGACTGCAAAAATATTTGTGGGCTTTTCCTCATCCAGGTTAAGCTACTTCATTATTCTTATCCTCTTTTTTGTTCTTGAATAGAACTTCTTGAATAGAAATTCAGAAACATCCCACTCTTATTAAGGATAAGGATAATTTTATTTCTATACTGCCCCTCGCCCGAAGGACTCAGGGCGGTGTACAGCCAGGTAAAAACACAATACAAATATCACAATTTAAATTTAAAAAATTATTAAAAGTATTACATTTAAGGCCAATTAACTAAAATGACACACTGTTTAACGCAAGTTGGAATGTTTGTACTAATTTTTTTTAAAGTTATTTTAAAAAAATTCTAAGAGTTGACATTTTACCCTAAATCTTTTTCTGATCCTAATCCAGTTCTTTTGGTATTTAGAAAAAAGAGTTTGAGTTATAGATGGCAATTAAATGAATCTATTTTGCAAAAGGAGATGATTGTAAAGGACTGTAAAAAGAAATTAAATGAATACTTTGATAATAATTTAGGTAACAGGACAAATTTAATGGTTATTTGGGATGCTAGTAAAACAGTTTTGAGGGATTATTTTATACAATATAATCACCTTGAGAAGAAAAAATCCCAGGAAAAGATGTAAAAGATACTGAATGAAAGAAACTGAATTGCAAAATACACCTGTGGACTCTAAAATTTTACATCAAATTAAATTGTTACGGCAACAACTATCCATGTTAACAGTTCAAGAAATAGAAATGAAACTGAATTATGTGAAGCAAAGACAAAGATTGCAAATAAACCAGGAAGATGGTTGGCATATAAACTAAGAAAAGAAATGGAAAAGACAATGATTGAGAAAATCTATGAAGGCAATGATGTAATCATAGATAATGAGTTTATTAAAAAATCTTTTCCTAATTTTTATTCCAAATTGTATAAAAAGCAGGAGTTAAATATGTCTAAAATTGATGAATATCTGTTAAGACAAAGGTTACCTAAACTCTCACAAACTTAGAGACAACTTATGAATGATCTTTGAAATATCAGAAGCTATTAAAAAAATGAAGCCAAGTAAAAAATGGAGATAAAAATGAAACCAGAACTTTTCTGGGTCTAATAGAAAGAGAACTGGAGAAAAAAAATGAACGTTGTTATTATATATGCTGACTGCAGCAAGACTTATGTATGCACAAAAATGGAAGGACACTTCGATTCCTATTATGGATGAATGGTTGCAGAAGTTGATGGAGTTGGCTGAAGTGGCAAAATTGACCACTTTGATTAAATAGAATAGAATATAATTCTTTATTGGCCAAGTGTGATTGGACACACAAGGAATTTGTGTTTGGTGCAGATGCTTTCAGTGTACATAAAAAGACAAGATACATCATCAAAAATCATAAGGCACAACACCCAGTGACAGTCATACGGTACAATAAACAATCAAATCACTGGTGAGGTCTCATATTAAGACCTACCTAGTGGCGATAAAAGTGGCAAAATCTAGCTATTTTGCCGCCATTATTGCATCATCAGATAATCGCCCAGCCGCCCTGTTTAGGGTGACCCGCTCCCTCCTCCATCTGGGAGCACGGGATGATCCCTTGCAGGGTCAAGCTGAGGATTTTGTGCAGTATCTGTATGATATGATTGCTCAGATTCGGGAAGGCCTGGCCTCTGACTGGGTAAGTACGGATGGGATGATTGAGGCAGGTCTTGAGAGTGTTATCTGGAAGGAGTTTGATCCTGTGGCTCCCGAAGACGTGGACAGGATTCTGGGACGGCTGAACGCGACCACATGTTTATTGGACCCGTGTCCCTCCTGGTTGGTGCTGGCTTCCCGGGAGGTTACACGAGGCTGGCTCCAAAGGATTATTAATGCTTCTTTGAGCGAGGGTGTCCTACTGGCCACCTTGAAAGAAGCGGTGGTGAGGCCCCTCCTCAAGAAGCCCTCTCTGGATCCGGCTGTTTTGGCTAACTATCGTCCAGTCTCCAACCTTCTTTTTATTGCGAAGGTTGTTGAGAGTGTGGTGGCGCAGCAGCTTCCACATTACCTGGATGAAGCTGTCTATCTAAATCTGCTCCAGTCCAGCTTCAGGCCTGGGCACAGCACGGAAACGGCATTGGTCGCGTTGGTGGATGATCTCTGGAGGGCTCGGGATAGGGGTTGTTCCTCTGTCCTGGTCCTGTTAGATCTCTCAGCGGCTTTTGATACCATCGACCATGGTATCCTGCTGCACTGGTTGGAGGGGTTGGGAGTAGGGGGCACCGTGTTGCGGTGGTTCTCCTCCTATCTCTCTGACCGGTCGCAAACTGTGTTAGCAGGGGGGCAGCAGTCGACCCCGAGGTGCCTTGTTTGTGGGGTGCCGCAAGGGTCGGTCCTCTCGCCCCTTCTGTTCAACATTTATGTAAAGCGGCTGGGTGAGATCATCCGTGGCTTTGGGGTGGAGTTCCATCAGTACGCTGATGACATTCAGCTGTATATCTCCACCCCAGGCCACCCCAGGGATGCCCTTGAAGTGATGTCCCAGTGCCTGGAGGCCATGTGGGCCTGGATGGGGAGAAACAGGCTCCGACTCATCCCTTCCAAGACCGAGTGGCTGTGGCTTCAGGCGTCCCAATATAGCCAGCTGGTGCCATTGCTGGTTATTGGGGGTGAATCACTGGCCCCCACGGAGAGGGCTTACAACTTGGGCGTCCTCCTGGATGCACGGCTGTCTTTAGAAGAGCATATGACGGCCGTGGCCAGGGGGGCTTTTTATCAGTTCCGCCTGATATGCCAGTTGTGTCCCTTTCTGGATCGGGACTCCCTACGCACAGTCACTCAGGCACTCGTCACTTCCCGCCTGGACTACTGTAATGCTCTCTACATGGGGCTCCCCTTAGGGTGCACACGGAGGCTCCAGTTGGTCCAGAATGCGGCCGCATGGGGAATTATGGGAGCGACGGGGTGCTCCCATGTGACACCTCTCCTGCGCGAGCTGCACTGGCTTCCGGTGGTCTTCCGGGTGCGCTTCAAGGTGTTGGTGATCACCTTTAAAGTGCTCCATGGCTTAGGGCCGGGGTATCTACGAGACTGCCTTCTGCCGCCAATAGCCTCCAACCGGCCAGTTCACTTGCACAGAGAGGGCCTCCTCAGGGTGCCATCGGCCAGACAATGTTGACTGGCGACCCCCAGGGGGAGACCCTTCTCTGTGGTGGCACCTGCCCTCTGGAACGACCTACCCCCAGAGATACGCATGATACCAGACCTCCGGACTTTTCGTCGGGCCCTGAAAACTCATCTATTTCATCTAGCCAGGCTGGCTTGATCCCATCCTTTCAGTTTTAATTTGAAATTGGTTTTAACCGGGTTGTTTTAAATTGAGGGCCAAAATTATTTAATGTCTTTTAAACTGTTTTTTAAGTTTTATATGTTATGTTTTATCTCGGCTGTTCACCGCCCTGAGTCCTGTTGGAGAAGGCGGTAAAAAAATAAAATAAATAAATAAATCATAGTAGGAAACAATCAATATCAATATAAATTGCAAGGATACAAATAACAAAGTTATAGTCATGCAGTCACATGAGATGGGCAACAGGAACAATGAGAAAACCAATAGCAATAGTAATGCAGCCTAATGTGAATGGTTTGACAGTGCTGAGGGAATTATTTGTTTAGCAGAGTGATGGTGTTCAGGGAAAAACTGTTCTTGTATCTAGTTGTCTTGGTATGTGCCCTATAGAGTTGTTTTGAGGGTAGAAGTTGAAATAATTTATGTCCAGGATGCGAGGAGTCTGTAAATATTTTCACAGCTCTCTTTTTGATTCATGCAGTTTAAAAGGTCCTAAATGGAAGGCAGGTTGGTAGTAATTTTTTTTCTGCAGTTCTAATTATCCTCTGAAGTCTGTGTCTGTCTTGTTAGGTTGCAGAACCAAACCAGACATTTATAGAGGTGCAGATGACAGATTCAATAATTTCTCTTTAGAACTGTATCAGCAGCTCCTTGGGCAATTTGAGCTTCCTGAGTTGGCACAGAAAGAACATTCTTTGTTGTGCTTTTTGATGATGTTTTTGATGTTAGGTATTCATTTTAGGTCTTGAGATATGATAGAACCTAGAAATTTGAAGGTCTCTACTGTTGATACTGTGTTGTCTAGTATTGTAAGACGTGGTAGTATGGGCGGGTTTCTCCTAAAGTCTACCACCATTTCTACGGTTTTGAGTGTATTCACTTCCAGATTGTTCTGGTTGCACCACGAGGCTAGTTGTTCAACCTCCTGTCTGTATGAAGATTCATCATTGTCTCGAATGAGACCAATCAATGTTGTATCATAAAGAAAAGAACATACTTTTGTTTCCACCTGGAAACAAAATCTGAATTTTGTGTTTGATGTGGAAAAGAATGAAACTCTGACTTTGGGTTTTACCAATTAGATTGATAGATCTTTATAGAAATGGCTTGTTCCTATTATTATGAAAAAGCAAAATGTTGTGATTTGATGTTAATGCCTTAAGGTTAATGCCTTATTTTACTGTAACAGAGAGAGTCAGAAGTCAGTGCTTCTTTTTCTTTTCTTCTCTTTCCTCACTTCTCTTTCCCCTTTTCTTCCACTGCCTTTTTCTTTACTTTGTATTTTGTATTTTATAATAGTTTATAACTCAATAAAAAATGTTTACTTGGAAGATGAACTTCTTCAACCACTGAAGAATGTAATGAATGATATGTTACGGGGGGATACCTCATATGTGAAAAAAACATTATGCTATTACCAAAGGAAGGTCAAGACGTTATGAAGATAAAGAATTACAGACCAATCTCATTATTAAAGACTATAATCTTTTTGCTGCAGTTTTGGCAGATATTCATGAAGATCAATTTGGCTTTCTGCCAAAAAGGCAGTTAAGGGACAATGTGAGGACTGTTTTGAATATTATTGAATATCTACAATACAACATTAAAGCTGTCTGTTTCTCAATAATGAGAAACAGGCAGTTTTAATATTTTTAGATGCAGAGAAGGCCTTTGACAATCTAAATTAGGTATTTATATTTAAAGTTCTGGAAGAAATGGACTTTGGACAGAATTATATCCAAGGAGGTAAAGCTGTTTACATGTCACAGCATGCAAAAATTGTTATTAATGGTGATTTAACCAATTCATGTGAAATTCAAAAAGATATGAGATAAGTATGTCCCTTGTTTCCCTTGTTTATTTTGGTGTTGGAAGTTCTGAATAGAGATATCAGACAAGATGAGAAAATAACAGGTATAAGTATCAAGAAGTAAATTTATAAATTGAGGACATTTGCTGGTTATATTCTTCCAAGACCCAAAAAGTAATATAAAATATTTGATGAGTGAAATTAAATGAGTTTGGGATTTTAGTGGGTTTTAAAATAAACAAACAGGAAACAACAATGCTTACTAAGAATATTACCCTACAGGACTATGATATATTGACTAAAAATCTGGGTTTAGAGTAGAGAAAAGGATGAAGTATTTGGGTATCATATAACTATGTGCCTCTCTGGAATGATATTAAAAAGGACTTATTAAGTTGGGATAAACTGCATTTATTACTATTGGGTAGAATAGACATATCTGTCTGCCATTGTCTTACCAAAGATGCTTTTTTAGTTTCAGATGTTACTTGCAACTGATAGTCCATTTAAACAATGGCAGACAGATATGTCTATATGGCAAGGGGAAAAAAACAAGAATTAGATACTACAAGATGCTAAGGAAAGAGGGGATTTGGGTTTACCAGGTTTGAAATTGTATTTTGATGCTTTCTGGCTAAAAGAGTGGCTGAACCTCCAGAATAACAGGTTACAGTACTTGATTTACAGCCGGCGGGGTCAAACTCGATTTCATTGAGGGCCGCATCAGGGTTGTGTTTCACCTTGGGAGGCAGGGGTGGGCGTGGCTGGGGTGGGCGTGGCCAGTTTGACATCACTCGTGATGGGAGTACCTGTGGTGGCCAAGTGCTTAGGCAGGACTTCCCTCAGATCCTCCCTCACTCTCATTATAATCTCCTTCCTTCCTTCCTTCCTTCCTTCCTTCCTTCCTTCCTTCCTTCCTTCCTTCCTTTTCTTCTTTTTCTTTTCCTCTTCATTCTCCTTTCTTCTTCCTTCTCCTCTTTCCTTATTTTTTTTCCCTGCTCTCTTCCCATCTTCCCTTCTTTTTCTTTTTCTTTTTCTTTGTCTTTCCTCTTTCCCTTTCTCCTTTCCTGTCCCTTCTTGCATATTCAAATGCAAAAAAGAAAACCTTTCTCCTTTTGTTTTGTTTTTAGTTTGCTTTTCTAGCCCTGTGCCAGTCCGGACCGCATTTCCAGCCACAATAGATTCCTGCAGCCCTCTGCCAGAAAAAATGGTGCGGAGGCTGTCACAGCTGAAAATGGGGTCCGGAGGGCCATGGACGGCTTCTGAGCTCCATTTTTGCTGGCAGAGGGCTGCAGGAGACCATTGTGGCCAAAAATGGGCCCTGGGGGGGACTGCATGCAGCCCTCCCAAGCTCTGTTTTTGCTGACAGAGGTACCACGGACTGGTCCTTTGCTGTTTCCAGGGCGGCCCCGCAGATCAGATCTAAGCACCCTAGGGGCCAGATGCGGCCTGTGGCCTTGAGTTTGACACCCCTGATTTACAGGGTCATGAATTAAGATTTAAATGGCATGGTTATTTATGGTATGATAAGGTTAAAGTAAATGTTGGTTTTAACAACCACTTTGTTAGACTTGTCATTCTAAGAGTTTAGAATAAATATAAAACAATTTTTTTTCTACAAAGATGCCTCTTTGGGTGTCCCTTCAGGAAACTTTTTTCAAAAAGAAACAGTGGCAAAGCTGGACAGGTGGACTTATGGTAAAACAATATCATTTACCATTTGGTGACCCTATCCTCAAGTTTAAGGAAGAGTTATAATCAGAAATTCATGTGTGCCATCTTAAAAATATTTACTTGAAAATGGAGGGGTGTCTTATACACGGGGGCTGAAAGGAGAAGTGTGGCCCATCCCCATCCTCTATCTCCACCTCACATACCAGACGAGCCTTCGGCAATGGCCAACATGGCTGAACCAGTTGTTAAATTATCCCCCCCCCCCTCGCTGCTATTAAAGTGGATCCTGGCTGCTGCACTGCAATGGAGAAATGGGAAATGGAGCAGCTGGCATGAGGGAAGGAGGAGCAGGGAGAAGAAAGAGGGAAAGCAGCCTCCTCCTTCCCTCACACCGGCCATTCTGTTTCCCGTTTTTCCATTGCAGTGCAGCGCCACGCTGCAAAGCTTGCCTCAACCACCACCACCCAGATGCCCTGTAACAGGATTACAGTTACTGGTATTTTCTTCTGTTGGTAATAGTAAATTGTTGTTCAGGTATTACAGGTGTTATATGATCATCCGGAACACATCACACAGTGACCAAAAGGTGGCAGGGAAATTGCCAAGAGCAAGTTTCATAGATTATGGTTGCATAAATAGGAACTACTGCTGCTTACCTGTCTGCTTTATAAGTTAGGGGAGGAGGGAATGGGCGTTTCTGTAAAAATGATGAGGATCTCAAAAGCAACTTGATCACCTTACTCTAAAGAGGTCACTGAACTTGGCCCTTGCTGTTTTCAGAGACAGCCAGATCAGTCTGGCTAGCAACAATGCTGAAAAAGCAGACCTCATGGAGGGAGTTGACGTGAAGCAATCTCTCACACACGTGGACCCTTCATACAGATCTCCCCTCCCCAGCCCCCGCTGCAGCTCCCAGGTCCCCTAGCGAGCACTGCTCATGGAGAGCTGCTTCTGCCTGTGCCCATTGGCAACCCACAGCCCCTGCACTCCAAAAATTGCAGGTTAGGCTGGTCTTGGAAAGGATCATTTCACAGGCAGCCAGATCTTGGCTCCCCATCAGCCATGCCGGCGAAGGAGCAGGGAAGGGACTGACAGGACTCGCAAGGGGGTGACAAGGCTAATCCTTTGGCAGACACCTGCACACAAAGGAGCTGAATGGATTGATGGCTGGCAGTGAAGGAAGGAAGGAAGTAACGGGTGAGCGGGTCTGAGTCTGAGAAGGAACTGAGGCTGGGTGGTAACTCTGACTTCTCTTGCACCAGCAGCTCCATTTCCCCATTGCAGCACAGCACTGCACCACAGAGCTTGCCCCACCCACTACTGCCCAGATGCCACTTGCTTCCCCCAAGCATTTCTTTGCCTATCTGATTCAACCCCTCCAAGACCGAGTGGCTGTGGCTTCTGGCGCCCCGATATAGTCAGCAGGTGCCATCGCTGACTATTGGGGGTGAATCTTTGCCTCCCCACAGAGAGAGCTCGCAATCTGGGTGTCCTCCTGGACGCACGGCTGTCTTTAGAAGAGCATATGATGGCCGTGGCCAGGGGGGCCTTTTATCAGGTTCGCCTGATTCGCCAGTTGCAGCCCTTTCTGGACCGGGACGCCCTGCATACGGTCACTCACGCCCTTGTTACCTCCCGGTTGGACTATTGTAATGCTCTCTACATGGGGCTCCCCTTGAAGAGCACTCAGAGGCTCCAACTGGTCCAGAATGCGGCCGCATGGGTGGTTATGGGTGCAACTGGTTGCGCCCACGTGACACCCCTCCTGCGCGAGCTGCACTGGCTCCCAGTGGTCTTCCGGGTGCGATTCAAGGTGTTGGTTACCACCTTTAAAGCGCTCCATGGCATAGGACCCGGGTACCTTCGAGACCGACTTCTGCCACCAATAGCCTCCCACCGACCAGTCCGCTCCCACAGAGAGGGTCTCCTCAGAGTGCCATCGGCCAAGTTATGTCGCCTGGCGACACCCAGGGGTAGGGCCTTCTCTGTGGGAGCCCCAGCCCTGTGGAATGAACTGCCCCCGGAAATACATAAGATCTCCGACCTCCGGGTGTTTCGCTGCACACTGAAGACCCTGTTGTTCCGCCAGGCCGGGCTATCAACATAATAATTTTAAATTGGGGTATTTTAAATTTCTGGGATTTTAATTGGAGCCTAATCTATTTAATGATTTTAAATTTTAATCGTTGTTTTGTTTTGTGTTTTTAAATAGGCTGTACACCGCCCTGAGTCCTTCGGGAGAAGGGTGGTATAGAAATAAAATTATTATTATTATTATTATTATTATTATTATTATTATTATTATTATTATTATTATTATTATTATTATTATTATTTCCAGCTCCACTGAGTTTCTCCATCACATTTCTCGCCATAGTGTGCAGGAAAGCAAGTCTGTGGGCCTAAAAAAAAAAAGTTCAATCAATCAATTCCAATTTTGCGATATTTTTTTTTTTTTCGAGAAGTTGGAACTAATTGATTGAACTTTTTTTTAGGCCCACAAACTTGTTTTCCTGCACATGACAGCAAGAAATGCGATGGAGAAATGTGACAGACCTATAAATCAGGTTAATAAAGAAATGCTTGGGGGAAGCGAGGGCATCTGGGCACCAGCTGCTGAAATGGGGCCTCCCAGGCCCACCAGAGGGAAGGCCGGCATCTACCAGCACTTAAATGTAGCGGGATTCCAGATTTCTGAATTTTGGGTAAGATAAGTGGGGGGACTTATCTTACATGGGGACATCTTATAGATGGAAAAATATGGTAAATTAGACAAAAAGAGTTATGCGTTTGACTTTGTTAAAAATGAATTGGAAATCGTACTGTGTGGTAGTGATGAAGATATTACCGCTAAGGTTTATAAAACATTACTGAATTTGAATTTGGAAAGTGATTATGTAAAACATTGTATGATTCAATGGGCAAGGAACATTAGATACAATGTAAAACTTGAATAATGGGAGTATATGTGGACAAGATCTTTAAAATTTAATCTAAATTACAATTTAAAAGAAAAATTTTATAAGATGGTGTATCATTGGCATTTAATACCAGATAAGTTATCAAGAATGTATAAAGGTACTTCAAATGAATGTTGGAAATGGTAATTTAAAGAAGGGACTTTTATCATTTGAGGTGGACATGTGATAAAGCAAAGAAATATTAGAGTAGGATTCATATTCTAATACAAAAGATTCTTAAAGTGAATATAAAAACTTCATAAATATAACACTTCTCTTTTGGATTTAATGGAAAAAGACTTGGAAAAAAATTTGGAACTTTTATATTATATATGTTGACGGCAGCAAGATTACTTTATGCGCAAAAATGGAAGGACAAGAATTAGATACTGCACGATGCTAAGGAAAGAGGGGTCTAGGTTTACCAGATTGTTTGATCCCAACAATGGACAAATGGAAAGATTGGTGGAACAAAAACATAACTACTTTTGTTTCTATTTGGAAACTGCTTCTGGATTTTGTACTTGAGGTGGAAAAAATTGAAACTTTGATTTTGGGTTTTACCGATTAGATAGATTTGTTGATATAGAAATGGCTAGTTTATACTATTATGTAAAAGTAAAAAGTTGAGGTTTGATGTTACTATTTTATTTTACTGCACCAAAGGGAATTGCAAGTCAATACCTTTTCTTTTCCCCTTCTTTTCTACACTCTTCCCTTCTCTTTCGCCTCCTCTATTTTTCCTATTATTTGTTTTTGTATTTTTATATTTTATACTGTAGACCAGGGGTGTCAAACTCGATTTCATTGAGGGCTGCTTCAGGGTTGTGTTTAACCTTGGGGGCCAGGGTAAGCGTGACCAAGGTAGGTGTGGCCAGCTCAATGTCACTCATGTTGGGGTACTTGTGGTGACCCGAGCGCTCTGCCAGTGAAAAGGGGCTCCCGAAATCTGTTTTTTTGCTGCAATGGCCTCCTGCAACCCTCTGCCAGTGAAAGCAGAGCTCAGGAGGGCCGCCTGCAGCCCTCCCGAGCTCTGTTTTCACTGTCAGAGGCACTGTAGGCCAGTCCTTTGCTGTTTCCAAGGGCAGCCCTATGGGCCAGATCTAAGCACCCCATGGGCTGGATCAGGCCTCCAGGTCTTGAGTTTGACACCCCTGCTGTAAACCAATAAAAAAAATCTATTGCATATAATACATTTCCCGTTGGTTGACCAATATGATTCATTTTTTTTGAACACGGAAGCTCTGTTTTACTTCTTAAAAATTCTGTTCCTAGTCACATTGAACACACAGCTATTTTTATTTTATTTGTTCATTTCATGTCGTGTGTTTTATATATGTATTCTGCTTTTAGTGAAACTCCAATCAATCAGTATAATAATGTCTGTACTATACAAATTACTCTGCCTGGTTTTTTGTTTTTTTTTTCAAATACTAGAATTCAAAATCTTGCAATAAGGATAATGAAGAAATTTTCATGATAGACTGAAAATAAATGCCTATTGAATAGATTGTTTGTTCCTTTAGGAAACTCACTGCCATAAATAATTGTGACATTCTCAGGATTAGATAATTTGGAAAGAGGGTTAAAGGGATTTTGCTTAGTCCCTAACTTTATTAATTAATAGATTATTAATAGCAGGATAAGCAGCCATATAGGCTAGTATGTTGGAGGTATATCCCATATGTATCAATGTTGAAAAGACTGGAAATGTTGGAAGGATAGCATCTGGGTTTGCCAATTTTTCCTCCTGTATTGCTAACCCAGACCATAAGCTTGGAACCTGTGTTGATATGACCTTTTTTTTCCTGCATCTTCTTTCATTCTTTCTGACTAGATAGGGCACAGCAAAAGGTTTAAAGATGGGACTGGTTGGATGTGCTTATATCATTCATACCGGACAAAATTAATAGTCTATTACAAGGATCTGGATTTTTCAAGAAAAGCACTACAGGTAAAGAATTTTTTTTGCAGAAATCTCGGGGGGGGGGGTGGTTCAAAGAAAAGAATCAAATAGCAAGTGTTTAAAATCCCTTTCTTTATCTAAGACTATAGAGTTCTAGACATGTGGAACAGTGGTGCAATTCAGCCAGTTCTATCTGGATCGCGTGAACTGGTAGCGGCGGCTGTGGGAGGCTCCACCCACCTGCCCTGATGTCATTTTTTACCCTCTGCGCATGCGCAAAACGCTCACATGTGCAAACCAGTAGCTAAAGTAAGTGAATACCACCCCTCCCTGATGTGGAAGCTGTGGTCTTCATGGATAAAATATTCTGACTTGGTATAACAGTGACCACAAATACTAAGTCATCTGATGGGGAAAATCTTATTTTCCCTGTTTTTTTTTTTGCTACAGAGAAAGAGAATTCCCATAATGTGCATTGAGATTCAGCAGCTACCACTTGTTGGAAATCTAGATTAGTTTCCTATTTAACTGCTTGTCCTATTTATAAATAGGTTTCTCTGAATCTGCACAATTTAGCACTTGTCTAGGAACAAACTAAATAAATTATGTGAAGGGATTTAACTATTTGTTTAACAGGCAACCTTTACTCCCCAAATGCCAGTATAAGTCGTTGATGAAGATATAATATTTATCAAACCTTGCTAAACTTATCATGAAAAACTCAGTTGCTGACCTTTAACTAGTGAACAAGAAACCGAGAAATAAAATCAGCAAAGAGGGTGAAACAAAATAGATCTAAGAGTATCCTACTACATTTGAAAATGGTATTAATTTAAAAACACTTTGTTTTCAGACAGCCATGCTCCTGTCTTCTTATATATATAAGTGTGACCATAACTACATTAATAGGGCAGGGTGAGGGTGGGGAAATCACCATTTGAAGTCTGCTACTTTTGGCACAAAACCTGTATAATCCTAATATAAACCCCTGAAACAGATGGTCTTTTCATTCAGAACCCAATCTAACTCACAAAACCTCTTCAAAAAGAAAGCATTTTTCAATGTAATATGAGTGTTGACATATCTTGCTTTAAGCCCACCATCACTATTTGATATTTACAAAACATCGGTGTAATATTATATTGGATCATGCCTAGCTGATCACTGAGGCCAATAAGGTGGACAAGTTTCTTTTTCTATGTTTACAAAGAGTCTGTTTTCAGTAATCAGATCAATCATTTAGTTTGAAGATTGTTAAGATTTATAGTTAGGGGACTTCCAGTTGATGTTGCAGCAATATCAGACACAGGAAATGGAGCTCCGTTCCCTGTGCTGACTTCTCCCTGTTTGTGGGCTCTGAGGGGAGCCATAGCCACTCTGTAGGGGTGGTGAAGCAAAGAGGGGTGCCCTATGAGGTCGAGGAGATTTGCAGCTCTCCTGTCTGACCCAGAGTTCTTTTTCCCTCTCAGCCATGGCAAGAAGAAGAGGCAGCCTAAAGATGGCTGCCACAAAGCTGGGACAACCAAAGAACAACTAAGACTGGTGCTGGAGCAAAGTAGGTGAACTGTGTTGGAACTGGGGGAGAGGATTTCCTTTTGCTTCAAATTTAACCCCTATGGGATATAAAGAACTCGGACTAATGCAGTCCTTGAAGAGCAATTTAAAGACTTGAATAAATAGTTCTTGTATGGCTGGACAAAAGTTTAATTTTTAAAAACAAAATAAGATGCTTTATAAGAAAGAAATGAGTGGAATTTCAAAGGAGATGGTGTTACTTTTTCAAAACACAAAAGACATCATGGAGAAAGGATTTAAGGAGATTACGGAAAAACTGGAAAATACCATACAAGGGATGATGAGTAAAGACCAAGACGCCCAGGAAAGAAAGGAGTCAACAGAAACAATGAAAGAAGAAGAAGACAAAGAGGAGACAACAATGAAAATAACAATGATTGATAAATTAAACCAGGGGAAAAATATATTAAGAGAGTTGGAAGATACCTTTGAAAGGGAAACAGGGGTCTGGGCAGAAATTTTGGAAACTCGGCAATGGAAGAGGGTAGAGGTAGGACAAATATCTAGATTGAACAGCCTAGAAGCAAATGCAGACAGAGATAAAGATTCAAGAGAGGAATTGGGGAGGCAAGTCAAAAAAAGCATAGCAATTAAAGTATTGAAGCAGACAAAAAATGATGGATAGATGATTTCTCTTTTTTGTTGTTCTGATTTGCTTTTCCTTTTCTTTCTCTCTCTCTCTCTTTCTTTTCTTTTTTCTTTTAGGTAGGTGAAATGACTAGAAGTTAGGTAGGATAGAAAGAAAAAGTCTTTTAATAAAGGGTGACATGATTAAAAGTTAGAATAAGTGATAGAAATAAGAGAAGGGGGAATATTACTGTATATATTTTTATATAATAAAATAAAAGTAATAACAAGAGAAAACATGGAATAATTGAATAATGACAGATTGCAACCTAATATAAATGTCTATCATTATTAGAAATATATAAGTTGATTGCATATAATAACTAAGATTAATTCTACTAGTTTTATTTGTATTAGAATGTATGACACCCAATTGCCACACTGTTCACATATTGATTTGATAAGTCTGTAAAAAAATAAAAAAATTGGGAAAAAAAGATTTATAGCTAGGGTATTTCCAGAATCCAGAAGCAGATTGTATAGTATGCAATTGCTACTTTACTTGTCTTCAAAGTTTTCAAGGCAAGAGAAGAAACTGTCATAATAAGAAAAAAGAACACCATCTGTGAAAGTGAGTGATTGTTTTGACTATCAGGAAACAGGATCAAAGATATTTTGCAGTAGTGTGCAATTAAATCAGAAGATATCCTGATTTATGCCATTCATGCCCGATAATTCTGTACACTGAAATCAGTTGATTTCATTTTTGTAAACTCATTCATAATTTATAAAAATCATGGATCAAAGTTAAATATCTGTTCTAAAGAAGGTGGTTCAATTATTTATTTATTTATTTATTTATTTATTTATTTATTTATTATTTATTTATTATTTATTTATTTATTAATTATACCGCCCTTCTCCCGAAGGACTCAGGGCAGTGAAGAGTCAAAATAAACATATATATAAAAATGTGAATAGAAGCAATAAATAATAATTAAGTCAATTTGGCTTATCAGTTAAGTTAAGATCTTCAGAATAAAATTTACACAATTAGGAAAAGGAAAGAAAAAATTAATTATGCCAGCCCGGCTTGGTGAAAGAGGAAGGTCTTAAGTGCCCGACGGAAAGTACGAAGATCTGGGATTATTCTTATCCCTGGGGGTATCCTGTTCCAAAGGGTAGGTGCCCCCACAGAGAAGGCTCTCCCCCTGGGAACCACCAGTCGACATTGCTTTAGTGATGGTACCCTGAGGAGGCCCACTCTGTGGGAGCGTACTGGTTGGTGGGAGGTTATAGGTTGCAGAAGGTGGTCTCGTAGGTACCCAGGTCCTAAACCATGGAGCACTTTAAAGGTAAGAACCAAAACCTTGAAGTGCACTTGGAAGGCCACTGGGAGCCAGTGCAGCTCGCGTAGGAGAGGTGTTACATGTGAGCGCCATGTCGCTCCCAATATCACCCGCGCGGCCACATTCTGGACCAGTTGGAGCCTCCGCGTGCACCTCAAGGGGAGCCCCATGTAGAGAGCATTACAGTAGTCCAGTCGAGAAGTGACGAGGGCATGAGTGACTGTGCATAAGGAGTCCGGATCCAGAAAGGGTTGCAACTGGCGAATCAGGCAAACCTGATAGAAAGCTCTCCTGGCCACGGCCGTCATATGTTCTTCTAAAGACAGCCACGTATCCAGGAGGACACCTAAGTTGCGAGCCCTCTCCGTGAGGGCCAATGTCTCGCCCCCAATAGTCAACGATGGTATCAGCTGGCTATATCGGAACGCCAGCAGCCACAGCCACTCGGTCTTGGAAGGGTTGAGCCGGAGCCTGCTTCTCCCCATCCAGATCCGCACGGCCTCGAGGCACCGGGACATCACTGCAAGGGCATCACTGGGGTGGTCTGGGGTGGAGATGTACAGCTGAGTATCATCAGCGTAAAGATGGCACTGCACCCCAAAACCACGGATGATGTCACCCAGCGGCTTCACATAAATGTTGAACAGAAGAGGTGAAAGGACCGACCCCTGCGGCACCCCACAAGTAAGGTGTCTCGAAGTCGACCTCTACCCTCCTGCCAACACAGACTGCGACCGGTCAGAGAGATAGGAGGAGAACCACTGTAGAACAGTGCCTCCCACTCCCAGCCCCTCCAGTCAGTGCAGCAAGATACCATGGTCGATAGTATCAAAAGCCGCTGAGAGATCTAATAGAACCAGAATAGAGGAGCAGCCCCTATCACGAGCTCTCCAGAGATCATCAACCAATGCGACCAATGCCGTTTCAGTGCTGTAACCAGGCCTGAAGCCGGACTGGAACAAACCTAGATAGACAGTTTCATCCAGGTACTGCGGGAGTTGCTGTGCCACCACACTCTCAACAACCTTAGCCACAAAGCGAAGGTTGGAGACAGGACGGTAGTTTGCTAGAACAGCTGGGTCCAGAGAAGGCTTCTTGAGGAGGGGCCTCACCACCGCCTCTTTCAAGGTGGAAAGCAAGAAACCCTCACTCAGAGAAGCGTTTATAATCCTCTGGAGCCAGCCTTATGTAACCTCTCGGGAAGCCAGTACCAACCAGGAGGGACATGGGTCCAATAAACATGTGGTCGCATTCAACTTTCCCAGTAACCTGTCCACGTCTTCAGGGGTCACAGAGTCAAACTCATCCCAAATAATATCCTCAAGACCCGCCTCTATCACTCCATCTGAACCTACCCAGTCAGAGTCCAAGCCTTCCCGAATTTGAGCGATTTTATCGTGCAGATATTGTGCAAAATCCTCAGCTCGACCTTGTAAGGGGTCTTCCCGTGCTCCCAGGTGGAGGAAGGAGCGAGTCACCCTAAACAAGGTGGCTGGGCGATTATCTGCCGATGCAATAATAGCGGAAAAATAGTTATATTTTGCCGCTGCTATCGCCACTAAGTAGGTCTTAATATAGGACCTCACCAGTGTTCGGTCAGATTCAGAATGACTGGCTCTCCAACTACTCTCCAGGCGTCTTTTCCGGCACTTCATTTCCCTCAGCTCCTCCGAAAACCAAAGAGCTGGGCAACTTCGATGCTGGGTCAGAGGCCGCAAAGGCACAACCCGATCCAAAGCACCAACGGCCATCCTATCCCAGGTTGCCGCCAGGTCTTCAATCAAGTTGTGAGCTAGAGTCTCAGGAAATGGCCCAAGTTCCATCTGGAATCTATCAGGATCCATCAAGCGCCTGGGGCAGAACCATTTAATCGGTTCCGCCTCCCTGCAGTGGGGTGTAGCGGACAGAAAGTCAAGCCTAAGGAGAGAATGGTCTGACCATGACAAGGGTTCGATGACTATATCCCCTATATCTAGATCATTCAACCACTGGTCAGATACAAAAACCAAGTCCAGAGTGTGTCCCCCCATGTGAGTAGGGCCATGAACTAACTGGGTCAGGTCCATGGCTGTCATGGAAGCCAAGAACTCCCGAGCTACCTCAGACTTTTCACCGATGGACGGCAGGTTGAAATCTCCCATGACCAGAAGCCTAGGAGTCTCAACCGCCACCCTGACTATTACGTTGAGGAGCTCAGGCAGGGCTGCTGCCACGTGGCAGGGAACCAGGTACATAATCAGCAGGCCCATCTGTAATCCATGACCCCATTTCACGAGGAGGGACTCACATCCGGCTGTCTGAGAAACAGTGGTCTCCCTAGGATCAAGACTCTCCTTTATAATAACCGCCACCCCTCCACCCCTACCCTGTGCCCTTGGCTGATGGAATGCATGGAAACCTGGTGGGCCCATCTCTACGAGGGGGACCCCGCCTTCATGGCCCAACCAGGTCTCTGTAATACCCGCCAGGTATTATATTACAGGTATTAAATTATAGGGTCAGTAGTGACACTATTTTGATAGATTGGCTTAACTTGTCATTCAAAAACATTCAAAGCTCTGAAAATTAAATTAGGTATAAGTATCAATATTTTTGGAAAACAAAAATGATTCTAGCCCAATGCCTTGTTTAGAAATGTGTCCTTCTATCCACTCTCATAAAGGTTAATATCCATGAACTAAGACATGGCAAACCCACTCTAGCAAGCACTCTTATGTTAGTCATTTTGTGATAGCTTGAAAAACAGAATGTAGAATAGCAATGAAATTCACCAACATAGAAAATTTTAGTTAAGGCTTTCCACAAATTATTTTGGTTTGAGAAAAAATAAGTAATAAGTTTTTCTCAAACAAAAGACAAACAAAAAGAATTATTAAGGATTTTGAGATAACTAACAAGTGCTGATATAAAGTTTGGGGATGTTTTTAATATTTATCTGAAACAGACAGTGATATTTTGAAGCTGCAAACATCGGTTCTACATATTTTCAATTGTCCAGATACTCTACATGCACAAAGGAGCATGTAAAAACAGAGTTTCCATTGTGTGATCATTATTTTTTTTTACAATATTCCTTCCTGATGATGTCACATACTATACAGTGTTTCTTAAAATGTTCAATACTAAGGAACATAAAATATTTTTAAGGAGGAATGTCTCTTTCTTTAATTATTTTACCTTAAAAACACAAAACAATTAAAACGGACGTTGCTTACCTGAACGTCCCTTCTCGACGCGCAGCTGGAGAATCCAAAGCTTCGGGTTGTTCAATAGTTGAGTAGCCTACACTGAGTGTGTTCCTTTAAATATTTTCTCTTCAGACACGCCCACTTGCTCAGCAGAGTCCCAGTTTTGTTCACGAAGTAAGGAGCAGTAGAGCGTAAGGAAGTAATCGTCAGCAGCCAAGTTGGGTGGGTTGGATTCTCCAGCTGCGCGTCGAGAAGGGACGTTCAGGTAAGCAACGTCCGTTCTCCAACGCGCAGCTTGGAGAATCCAAAGCTTCGGGATGTACCCAAGCAAGTTTAGACAGGGAGGGAAACTGGCTGCTGCACGTCGTCTGAAGAGTTGCACACAGGTTGTAGCACCCGGCGGCCCAAGGATGCCTCCGCCGAGGCGAAGGGGTCCACCTTGTAGTGCCTGATGAAGGGATTCAAGGATGACCAGGTGGCCGCTCTGCAGATGTCGGAGACAGAGGCATTAGTGGCCCAGGCGGCCGTGGTGGCGGCGCTCCTGGTAGAGTGTGGAAGGATTCTCTGCGGAACCCATCTGTTCCGAGCCGAATAAGCCCTGGAGATGCAGGATTTAATCCATCTCCCAACTGTTGTGGAAGAAACCTTCCGGCCCATGGAGGCGGGCAGAAAGGAAATGAAGAGCGATTCAGATTTCCGGAAATGCTCTGTTCGTTTAATGTATCTGCGCAGGGCCCGGCGAACATCTAAGAGGTGCCAATTTGCTTCCTGAGGATGACGAGGTTCCGGGCAGAAGTCCGGTAGGATCAATTCCTGGGCTCGATGGAATGAGGAATTTACTTTAGGCAGAAATGATGGGTCTAGTCTCAGAACGACACCATTGGTGTGAAAAACGCAGAGGTCGTTCCCACCGACAGGGCCGCAAGTTCAGATATTCGGCGAGCCGAAGTGATTGCGACTAGAAAAGCCACCTTGAGTTTTAGAAAACGAAGGCTGATGGAGGCGAGAGGCTCAAATGGAGGATGCATGAGGGCCTGAAGGACCAGAGTCAAATCCCAGGTAGGGTAGCGATGTATAACAGGTGGGCGCAGGTTGGTCGCCCCTCGAAGAAAATCACGAATCGTAGGGTCCTGCGAGAGAGGAAGCGTTGAGGAAGCAGAAAGGACCGTACTTAGTGCGGCAACCTGACGACGAAGAGTGTTAGGCGCAAGGTGCTTGTCCAGACCTTCCTACAGGAATCCCAACACTTCAGGAACGGATGCAGACTTAGGGTCCAGGTGGGATTTTGCACACCAAGAACAAAAGAAAGTCCGAGTTGCATTGTAAATGCGGCACGTAGACGGTCGCCTGGAAGCCTGAATAGTGGGAATCGCATTGCTAGGCACGTTGATTCTCCTTAGCAAGATCCGCTCAAGCACCAGGCGGTCAACTGCAACCATTGGGGATCTGGGTGCAGAATGACCCCCTGGCTGAGGACGACCCTGTCCCCTGGAATCCGCCATGGCCGTGCCACCGACAGGTCTATCAAATCCGCAAACCAGGACCTCTGAGGCCAGTGGGGTGCGATCAGAATGACTTCGGCCCTGTCTGCTAATATCCTGCAGATCAGACGAGGAAGGAGTGGTAGGGGGGAAAGGCATAGAGGAGACCTCTGGGCCAGGGAGAGGCTAGTGCATCGACTCCCTCCGCCTGAGGGCACTGGTACCGGGCGAAGAATCTGGGAAGGTGTGTGTTGTCACGGCTGGCAAATAGATCGAGCCGAGGCGTGCCGAATCTTCGAGCGATCTCGGCGAACAGATCCGGGTGAAGGCGCCACTCGGCATGGTCCAGGTGTTGCCTGCTGAGCCAGTCCGCCGTGATGTTTGTGGTCCCGGCAATGTGCTCTGCTACGAGAGACAGGACATGCGTCTCCGCCCAGATCAGAAGCAGAGTCGTTTCCTCCATGAGTGGTCCCGAGCGGGTCCCTCCTTGGCGGTTCACGTGCGCCTTCGCTGTTACATTGTCCGTGCGTATCAGGACATGGTGCCCCGACACGATCTGCTGGAAACGTTGGAGGGAGAGGCGAATCGCGCGGAGCTCCAGCCAGTTGATTCCCTTGCGGCGCTCCTCTGTTGACCATGTACCCTGGGCAACCTGAGAGAGAAGATGAGCTCCCCATCCCGTCAGGCTGGCGTCCGTTGTCACCACCAGGCGTTGTAGGTTCTGGAAGTAGCAGCCGTGCTGTAGACCTTGGGAAGACCACCAGAGGAGAGACCTTGAGACGTCTGGCGGGAGGGATACCCGTGCGGACGAGTTGCTTTGCCTGGTCCTCTGAAAGGAGGAACCAATGGAGCTGGCGGGAGTGAAATCTCGCCCAAGGGACGACAGACCGGCAGGATATCATTTTGCCGAGAAGGCGGGACAGGAGCAGCAATGTCACCCTCCGAGAGGAGAGGACCTGGGATGTTAATGACTGGAGACGGGAGCACCGGTCCGGTGACAGGAACACCTGGCCCTTCACTGAATCTATTACTGTCCCGAGGTGAAGAGTTCGAGTAGTGGGCTGTAATTGGCTCTTCGGAATGTTGAGGGAGAAGCCATGATGACGAAGACAGCGACACACCACTCCTAGGTCTCGGCAGGCCCGGACCGGGGAAGGGGAGAGTACCAGGATGTCGTCCAAGTAGCAGTGGAGCCGTACCAGATGTTGACGTAGGTAGGCTGCCACCGCTGCCAGGAGCTCCGTAAAGGTTCTGGGGGCGGAGGAGAGGCCGAAGGCATTGCCTTGTATTGGAAATGCCTGTTGTCGTAGGCAAAGCGGAGGTAACGACGATGGGACTGTCGTATAGGCACGTGGAGATACGCTTCTTTCAAATCGATAGACGTCATCCAGTCCGATGGTCGAATGGAAGCCAAAATCGAGCGGAGGGACTCCATTTTGAACTGATGGTATATGATAAATTCGTTCAGTCTCTTTAGGTCTAAAATGCCCCTGTGGCCGCCCGAGGATTTGGGGACCAGGAAGAAAATTGAGTAGAATCCGGTCCCGCGATGTTGGGGGGGGGAACCGGTTCTATGGCTTGAATTTGGAGCAGGTGATGGATTTCTGCCTCGATTAATTGGCGCTTGTCCAAGCTGGGCGAAAGAGGGCATTGGACAAAGTGTGAGGGGGGACGGGAACGAAATTCCAGGGTAAGGCCCAGTCGGATTGCCTGGAGCACCCATGCGTCTGTCATAGAAATCTCCCACTGAGAGAGAAAATGAGTCAGACGGCCGCCAATGGGAAGGTGGGTGTAGTCATTTCCCTCTTCTAAAGGCACGGGAGCCAGTGCCTCGGAAGGGCCGTTTGGGTGCTGGAGCCTTTCGTCCATGGTCTCTGAAGGAAGGTCTATCGAAGGAGCGGTCGAACCCTTGAGAGTAGGATCTGGAAGAGAAGGACCCCGAAGGTCCGGCGTCGTTCAGAAAGGGCTGCCTGGTGGAGCAAGACGAAGGTTTACGATCCGCTCTTCTGAACCAGGATGGCATGACCTTCCGCTTATCCTTGTCCTCTACAAGGATGGGGTCCAAGGCGTCTCCAAGAGACGGGAACCCTTGTACGGAGTTGAGGCGAGTCGCCATCTGGACTTTGCATCAGCTCTCCAATTTTTAAGCCACGATAAACGGCGGGATGTAACAGAGGACACCAGGGCGCGTGAAGCAAACTTCACGGCATTGAGCGAAGCATCCGCCGTGTATTCTGTAGCCGCCACCAGTTTGTTCACATCTTGGCGGAGGCGTGGATCATCAGGAGGGAGGTACTCCTGAAGTTGGCGGAGCCAGATTAGAGATGCACGGCTGAAGAAAGGAGCCGAGGTGGCGGCCCTTACTGCCCAAGGCGGCCGCATTATGTGTACGACGAAAGGTAAACTCAGCTTTTTTTATCCTCTGAGCGCAACCCATCGGCGACATCGTTGGAAATCACCGAGGAAGCAGTCAGATTGGCCACCGGGGCATCCACCGTCTGCAACTGAAGCAGTTCCTGGAGAGTAGGTGCTGAACAATACAGCTTCTTGTCTAGACCCGATGGGGCGGGTAAGGAGGAGGACGTGGACCAGGAGCGTTGGACCACCTCGGAGAAGAGCTGTGGGCACGGAATAAAGTCTGCTTCCGGTTTGGGCGCCGTGAACAGGGCCTCATGTTGTTGAGAAGGACCCGGTTGGTCAACCTGTGGTGCCGGATCTGCCAGTTTTGTGGTCATTTTGGCTTTGTGTAAGAGAGATTTAAATAGCGAGGGCCTGAAAAGGCCAGAAAAGGCCGGCTTATCAGGTGGCATATCTGCATCATCGGACAAGTCCATCTCTAATAGGTCGGTCTCGTCATCCTCCGAAGACGATCCCCTGCCGTGTCCGTGGTCGTGATGAGGAACGCCCACGTGTGGCATAGCAGGGTACGGGTAAGAAACCGGATGAGAACTCCGGGAGGGAGGTGGCTGAGGAGGATATCTCACTTGAGGCCAGGCAGCGTACTGCGCTGGATGGTGAGAATTCGCTGCCAGAGTGCGGGATACCGTCTCAGATATGATATGTTGTATGTCATAAGGAAAAGGCGGAGGCGCCGAATCCGTGGCTCGCAAGCCTGCGGCCGTGGGAGTAAAGGTTGCCTCTGGCTGAGGCCTTCGATGATGGGCGGAGCTGCAAGAGAGATCTACCGGCTCCATGCAATGGGTCTGGGATACCTCAGAGGGATGGTCCATGCCAGATTGTAAAAGCAAAGGCAGTTGTGGTTGGAGATCAGTGTGATGGGGCGGCTGGACAGCTGCCTCCAACACAGGTGATAGTGGGGGCGGCAAGCGTGAAGACGAAGCCTTGTCAGACATCTGGCGTACCTTTCAAATTGTCGTTCCAGGGCCTTATGTCTCCTGGAAGCGTCCTTGGCTGCAGCGGAGGACGATTTGGACCCTTTTGAAGATGGAGCCTCCGTTGAGGATGAAGTGCGGGAGGAACGTTTCCGAGATGTCTTGCGTGACCTGTTTTGCACCTGATAACGTTCAGGAGAACTGTGTACATCCTGCAAGTCGGAAGAAAGGTCACGTTCGGCCATAGCCGATTTTTTTTTTTTTAAGGTGAATTAACAAAATGGAAATAATTTAATTCTTATTGTTTTCTTTCTTTCTTTCTTTTCTTTTCTTTTCTTTTCTTTTCTTTTTTTTTCTTTTTTTTTCTTTTTTACAGGTGAAACGAGGCTCAGCAACAGCAGAGGAAGGAGGAAAATCAAACAGGTAAGTTAGTGTAAATATTTGCGAGTGTAAACTGGCTTGACACATTGCTCAAGGAACAGAGGCTTTAGTTTGACAGCTCTAAGGCCTGTCAACAACCAGCAGCTGAAAGCGCATGCGTAGAGTTGTTGCTGGGCAGAAAATGGCAGCCGTTATAGAACTGAACTTTGACAGCAGTTTGGGCACTATGCGAGGGCTGAGGCTGCTGCAACGGGGCTTCCTCCGAAACCCCCCCCCTTTCTAGCTCCACTGCCACGGGGAGCAAGCGGCTGGTTTTAAAAAAAAAAGGGAAAATCCCCAGCGAAAGATCAGTCCGGGGAGCCAGGGAGTCAGGCGCGAGCTGTCAGGAACCAGCTCCAAGCGCTCAGGCGGCAAGAAAATGGCGCGCAAGCCCTCAGACGCTCCAAATGCCGCCGCCAATTATTTAGAAGACAATCCCTGCCCGTGGTCATTCACTTTATGTCCACAAGCCCCAAGGCGCTCCAATCACCGCAGCAGTCAAATCAGAGTCGGGAAAGAGAATCGCCGTAATGTGAAGTTCTGACAGACGAGCGAGTTGAAGGCGAAGGAGGGGGCGGCGGAAAGGTCCTCCGAGCTCTGAAGACGTGCGATCACTCAGAAGTGATCCAGACGCCAATAACAAGGTTCAATTTCCTGAGAAAGCGCCACTGAGAGCAGGGCAGCGATCTCAAGCCGCCCAGGGAATTAAAGTCCAAAAAGGGCGGGGGTGGTATTGCCGGTAAGCCGGGGAACCTACCCTCACGCCGGCGGCAAATTTGAAGGAACTGGGAAGTCAGAAGTTTGGCAGGGCTTCCCAGAACGTAAGAAATCTCCACGGGCGGTCAGCCTGGAGCCCCAGGCAACTCACCCCTGGCCACTGCACAATTAAGGATGGAAGAAATAGACCCAATCCAAGAAGAATCCAAAGCTTCAGGAACAATAGTTAAGTAGAATTCACTGGAGAAATTTTCAGACAGTGTCACAGGCTCAACTGAGTGAACTAAACTGGGACTCTGCTGAGCAAGTGGGCGTGTCTGAAGAGAAAATATTTAAAGGAACACACTCAGTGTAGGCTACTCAACTATTGAACAACCCGAAGCTTTGGATTCTCCAAGCTGCGCGTTGGAGAATAAACTGCATTTTAATACTACACCATTTTTTTTACATTTAATATAATCAATTATAAAACTTATACGAATATAAAAATTTGTGTGTCATGCTTATTTTATCAATATCTGAAGTAAGGTTTGTTAAAAAAATCTTTGAATAGTTAACAATATTTGTTTTTGCCATTATCAGAGCTAAAAATCCACTTTTTTCATAAAAAGAAAAGGTAGTATGATCTTCAATATCTTTGCATTTAAAGCTCATATTTTTCATGAATTTTCATTCAAATGTATATTAGTCATTTGTTTTCCTTCATTTCTTTTTCAGATGCTTCAATGCGACATCTTAGAAAGTATTTGGCAATATTTCTTCCTTAATTTCTACAATAGTAAAACTGAATATATCCAAATTTAGCTGTTCAGGTAGACTTTCAAAAGCACTGGTGCTTTATGGGGCATAGTTTAATAGACTGCAATTTCAGGAGTGAAAATATGTCTTACTTTTGGAACAACAGAAAATAAAAGTAGCATTGTTACTTGCAAAAAACTTCTCGTTGAGTGGAGACAGCAGTCAGGAATGGGTGTTCTCACCTGTTCAGCTTGAAGGACTAAGTCTGTAGCAAAATTAAGCTCTGCCCTTGTTGCTGGGAATATCCAGCTTTTGACGAAGACGACAAACAGACTCGACGTTTTGGGAGAAAGAAAGAAAGAAAGGTTAACAAGGAAGTCCAGACAGTCAAAAGTTGGGGCTGGCTGCTGTTGCTACCCAATGAGAAGGTGCGTATCAGGTAGGACCAACACCCCTTCTCCATTGTGGGTGGAGACAGCAGCCAGGAATGGGACATACCAAAGCTTAGTGTCCCAACTATGGGTGGCCCCCAGTCTGGTCCTAAGGCTCTGTAGCAGAGTGAACCCACTGTAAAACCCTTCAGCCAAATGCTGCCTCCGCCAAGGCAAACTGGTCCAGTTTATAGTGTCTAACAAAGGATGAAAAAGACGTCCATGTCACCGCCTTGCAGATCTCATTCAAGGATGCCTGCATGGCCCAGGCTGGAGAAGTAACCGCACTGCGCGTGGAATGCACCGTCAGACGTGATGGTCAGAAGTCAGAAGTCCTCTTGAGATAAATACGAAGGGCCCTCCGCACATCCAACATATGCCAGCGCCGTTCTAAAGAGTGAGCTGGATGCAGGCAAAAATTTGGGAGTTCCTGCATGCGATGGAAAGTCATATTGATCTTCGGGATGAAGGAGGGGTCTAAACAAAGGACCATGCAGTCAGAGTGAAAAATGCAAAGATCACTACGTACAGAAAGGGCGGCAATCTCTGAAATCCGCCTTGCGGAGATAATTGCCACAAAAAAGGCGACTTTGCATGACAGCAGATGGAGGCTGGCAGATCTTAAGGGTTGGTATGGGGTTCCTGTAAGGGAGTTCAAAACAATAGACAGATCCCAGGTGGGATATCTGTGTACAATGGTGGGACATAAGTTAGTGGCTCCTCGCAAGAACCTATGTATAAGAGGGTCTTGGGACAAGGAGGTAAGGGACCCACAAGTGAGGACCATATCTGTATGACAAAATCACTCAGATTCGGGAATAGCTGGACTCTGACTGGGTAGATCCAGGGGAGATGACAGGGGCAGATCCTGAGAATATTATATGGGAAGAGTTTAATCCTGTGACTCCCGAAAGCGTGGACAGGATACTGAGCAGACTGAGTGCGGCCACATGTTTATTGGACCCGTGTCCCTCCTGGTTGGTACTGGCCTCCCGGGAGGTGACGCGAGGCTGGCTCCAGGGGATTATAAATGCTTCTTTGAGTGAGGGTGTCTTTCCCGCCGCCTTGAAAGAGGCGGTGGTGAGGCCCCTCCTCAAGAAGCCCTCCCTGGACCCGGCTGTGTTAGCAAATTATCGTCCTGTCTCCAAACTTCGCTTTCTTGCGAAGGTAGTTGAGAGTGTGGTTGCACGACAGCTGCCTCAGTACCTGGATGAATCGACTTATCTAGATCCGTTCCAGTCGGGCTTCAGGCCTGGGTACAGCACAGAGACGGCATTGGTCGCATTGGTTGATGATTTCTGGAGGGCTTGGGACAGGGGTTGCTCCTCTGTCCTGGTCCTATTAGACCTCTCAGTGGCTTTTGATACCATCGACCATGGTATCATGCTGCACCGGTTGGAAGGGTTGGGGGTGGGGGGCACTGTTTTACAGTGGTTCTCCTCCTTTCTCTCCGATCGGTCGCAGTCTGTGTTGACAGGGGGGCAGAGGTCAACCCCGAGGCCCCTTGTATGTGGGGTGCCGCAAGGATTGGTCCTCTCGCCCCTTCTGTTCAACATTTATGTGAAGCCGCTGGGTGAGATCATCCGTGGTTTTGGGGTGAAGTACCATCAGTACGCTGATGACACCCAGCTGTACATCTCCACCCCAGACCACCCCAATGATGCCCTCGAGGTGATGTCCCGGTGCCTGGAGGCCGTACGGATCTGGATGGGGAGGAACAGACTCAGGCTCAACCCATCCAAGACCGAGTGGCTGTGGTTTCCGACGTCCCAATATAGTCAGTTGGCGCCATCTTTGACTATTGGGGGCGAGTCGTTGGCCCCCACAGATGGGGTTCGCAACTTGGGTGTCCTCCTGGACTCGCGGCTGTCTTTAGAAGAGCATATGGCAGCCGTGGCCAGGAGGACTTTTTATCAGGTTCGCCTGATTCGCCAGTTGCATCCCTTTCTGGATCGGGACTCGTTATGCACGGTCACTCACGCCCTTGTCACCTCACGCCTGGATTATTGCAATGCTCTCTACATGGGGCTCCCCTTGAGGAGCACCCAGAGGCTCCAATTGGTCCAGAATGTGGCCGCGCGGGTGGTGACGGGAGCGATGTGGCACTCCCATGTGACTCCCCTCCTGCGCGAGCTGTACTGGCTCCCAGTGGTCTTCCGGGTGCGCTTCAAGGTTTTGATTACCACCTTTAGAGCGCTCCATGGCTCAGGACCAGGGTACTTACGAGACCGCCTTCTGCCACCAGTAGCCTCTCACCGACCAGTTCGCTCCCATAGAGAGGGGCTCCTCAGGGTGCCGTCGGCCAAACAATGTCGACTGGCGGTCCCCAGGGGAAGAGCGTTCTCTGTGGGGACACCTGCCATCTGGAACGAGCTCCCCCCGGAGATACGGAGGATCCAAGACTTACGCATCTTCCGCCGCGCCCTAAAAACATTTTTATTCCAACAGGCTGGTCTGGCCTAACTCTCCCTTTTAAATTGGCTTTTAAATTGGGTTTTAAATGTTTTTTTAAATTGGATGTTTTAATTTTTTTTCTGAGCCTAAATTATTTAATTTGTTTTTAATAGTTTTTTAACTTTTGTATGTCTGTATTTTATCTTGGCCGTTCACCGCCCTGAGTCCTTCGGGAGTAAGGCGGTATACAAATATGATAAATAAAATATAAAATAAATAAATAAAGATAGCCGCCACCTGCCTCCGAAGTGTATTGGGCGAAAGTCCCCTCTCGAGTCCATCTTGGAGAAAAATCAGGATGTTGACAATTGAGGCCTGAAGGACAGAACCCCCATAAGGTCACACCAATCACAAAATGCCCGCCAAGTGTCTGAATGAATGTGGTCTGTGGATGGTCTCCAAGATGCTTGGATGATCCAGATAACCCTGGAGGGAATGTTGTCCCTACTCAGAGTGCACCGCTCAAGTGCCAGGTGGTCAGTTGGAACCACCAAAGGTCTGGGTGGACCAACGCCCCCTGGCTGAGCAAGTCCACTGTCTGAGGGACCCTCCAGGGAGGGGCCACCAACAATGATTTGAGGTCAGCGAACCAAGACTGGCGGGGCCAATGTGGTGCCAGAAGAATGATCTCCACTGCTCCACTCTTCTGCACTACTCTTGGAATGAGTGGCAGTGGAGGAAAGGCGTACAGAAGCCCTTTCGGCCAATGGCAGCGAAGACCGTCTACTCCCTCTGCCCGAGGAGCTGGAAACCAAGCATAAAAGTGGGGGAGCAGGGCATTCTCCGGGGTAGCAAAGAGATCCACCTCCGGAAGACCAAAGAGGTCCGACAGGTCCTGGAAGATGGAAGGATGCAGGTGCCATTCCGTGTGGTCGATAGTCTGGTGGCTGAGCCAGTCCACCGTGTACATTGGACGCCCCTGAAATGTGCTCCGCTGCCAAGGAACGCATAGATCCAGTCTGGAAGCCTCCAACATCAGACCCATGGATCTGGTGCCCTCCCTGGTGGTTTATGTGGGCCTTCGTGGCCACATTGTCGGTAAGAACCAACATATGTTGATCTGAGACTAGGTGGCGGAAGTGCCTGAAGGCCAAATAGACTGCATGTAGCTCCAGCCAATTGATATTCCGGTGTTGATCGGTGCCCGACCATAAGCCCTGAGCAACCTGCGTCTGAAGATGTGCCCCCCAACCGGAAAGGCTGGCATCCGTCATCAATACCAGATGGTGAGGCTCGTGGAAGAGCCACCCTTTGGAGATGGCTGGCAACCTCCACCAGGTTAGGGACCTGCTGACGCTGGGGGGGGGGTACCTGGACCCTGGCTTGAGAATTGCCTTTGCCCACCTTCTGAAAGGGCAAGAGAAGGCAGATGTAGAATATGTGTCGACGGGACCAACTGACTTTTCGCTATATTAATAGAGAAACCTCAGAGACAATGCATAGTTACTTGGAGATCCTCTAAGGAAAGATGTTCAGAAGAGGACTGAATTAAAATATCATTCAAGTAACATTGAACACGGATAGGGATGGCCCGGAGATAAGCCGCCAAGGCGGCAAGTACCTTAGTAAAGGCAAGGGGAGCAGAAGACAGTCCAAATGGTAAGGCACGGTACTGATAATGCGTACTAGAATAATAAAACTGCAGATATTTGTGATGTGGGGAAAAATGGGAATATGTAAATAAGCCTCAGTGAGGTCAATGGAAGTGAGGAAGTCACCCTTCCTGATGCCAGCCAAAATAGATTGAAGAGACTGCATTTTGAACCTGTTATAAACTACAGAGCGGTTCAGTCTTTTAAGGTCCAGAATAGGTCTCCACCCACTCGAGGATTCTGGGGACCAGAAAGAGCAAGGAATAGAACCCTTGGCACATCTGATCCTTTGACACCTGCTGGATGGCATGAATGTCCAGTAAGTGTTTCATGCCCAAATCCATGAGGGCCTTTTTGTGCCCGTCTTTAGAGACAGGGCAGCGAATAAAGAAACTCGGAAGGGTGGAGAGAAATTCAAGGGATAGACCAGATCTTACCGTATCCCTGAAAAGTGGAGGAGCTGAAATGGAATCAGCAGATTTAGTTGGCTCAGAGAAAAGGGGATTAAATGACCTTTGGCGCGTTGGAGGGACCTCTCCATTAACTGGCGGGCCCAGTTGCACTGCTTGAGATGCTTTAAAAAGTAAAGACTTAAAAACTGCCGGAAGGAAAAGACCGGTAAAGGCCGGTTGTTCCGGCTCGAGTCCCTCGTCAGCAGACAGGTCAGGTTCCGGGTGGATGACCTTGTCAAGTGTCGCTGGACGGGATGTGTGTGAAAGTGCTGACAACACTGATTCTGGACAGGATAGCAGATCATCTTGGATGTCCCTCACAGGAGAAGCAGAAGAAATGGATCTCACAGAAGGAACTCCACCGGGACGTAGGTAGCCAGCTTCCAACGACATGTGTAGAGCCCTGGAAAAAATATGTTGGAGATTATCAGGGAGCACATAGCAACATGTATTGTGCATGAGAGAGGCTCTCATGCACAATACACCTCTGGAATTTGGCTTGGAGCAGTATCGGTAGTCTCCACTGGAGGGATAGGAGGTGGAGCTGCAGCCATAGATGGTCCCCACAAACCTGCAGTGGACACAGAAATGGGACAGTTCCGAAGAGAGACCTGGTCAGGTGTCACCACAGAGGGAAGAACCTGGGGAAGCTCCTGCAATGGGAGTGTCTTATTCTTGCTGGCTTTATTGCAGATTTTCTGCAAGGCATGGTCCCTGCGCTTCTCGTCCCTGGTGGCAGCCAAGCCGTGGCTGCGAGTGGTATGATGAGAGCGAGGATTTTTGCTCCCTGAGGACATGTCCATGGTGGCAGAGGCCTGAGCCATTTCTGAAGCTGAGCTCGAGGGCCCCCCATCAGCCTGATCAATAGACCGAACCTTTCTGCCATGTTTGGATTTTGAGAGTGCCTTAGGCATCCTTGTGGTAAATCTGGTAGGCTCTGTGCCTGTTAGAAACAAGGCAGCTAAATCAATGGCAAACTGGTCACCAAAATGGCTGCCGGCCAACAGGTGGGTAGAAAATGGCTGCCCAAATTCAAAAGGGACACACAGGATACTGGCAAACTGGTCCCAAAATGGCTGCCAGCCAAGAGGTGGATAGAAAATGGCCACCCCAAATTCTACTTATTCCAGGCTAGAGAATGGAGGAGAAATCTCAAGTCCCCTTGTGGGACAAATCCCAGTTCTAAGCAGCCAGCTGTGACCAAAACCTCTAGATGAGGCACAGAAAGGGTTTGCAAAGCGCCAATGCACTATCAGTAATTGAGCACAAAGCTCAAAGTGTGACCAGGCTGAAGCAATGGAGCGCGAAGCTCCTGAAGGCTGGAACAGTGACCTGCAGCCAGAAATGGAGCTTGAAGCCCCTTAAGTCTGCAATGGCTCCCAACGGTCTGGCAATGGAGTGTGAAGCTCCTGAAATCCAAATTGGTCCCCAGCAGTTAGTAATGGAGCGTGAAGCTTCTGTGTGCTAAAATGGCGGCTGGCCAGTTGCAATGGAGTGCGAAGCTCCTGGAATCCAAAATGACCACCGGCAGTTTATAATGGAGCACGAAGCTCCTGAGGCAACCAAGGACGTGATTCCATCCGAAAACGCCACCGCCAACCCAGGAAGTCAGGATCCGGAGGCTTGCAACCTCAGGAAGCAGGTGGGCATCACAGGAGCACAAAGCCCCACCAGCTATTCACACTTCGGGCAGCCTGCAGAAGGATGTAAAATGCAAGGCCGCCTGATCAGCCTCAACGGAGCACAAGGCTCCTCAGCAAGTCAAATTAAGATTTGAAGGGAGCACGGAGTTCCTGACATACAATCCAATTCCCTCTAGGAGAGCAAGGTTCCTGCCAGTTCAATGGAGCCGAAATCAGAAGGAAGGGGGAATGGCCTCCCCTGGAAGCAGACAAGGCTGTAAAGGGGTAAAATCCATAAGAAATTTTTTTGTAATTTACAATCTGACGATCAAACAAAATGGAAAGTAAAAACTAGGAAATAAACAGCAATCAGGAATGGAAATGCTAAGTCTGGGTAAGAGATCCAGCCCGAGACGTCTGTCCAGTCTGAAGGACTGAGAAAAAGCTGGATATTACTAGTAACAAGGGCATAGCTTAATTTTGCTACAGACTCAGTCCTTCAAGCTGAACAGGCGAAAACACCCATTCCAATATCTGGGAGGGGGCATCCTGCTCCCTTTCGCCTTTCAGTTCCAATGCAGGAAGCCCAAGTTCGAATCCGAGTAAGGATATGACTAGCTGATGAAAGCTAAAAAGCTTGAAATAGATCTATACTAGTCTCCCTTTATTTCTTTATCAGCAAAATATAAAATATATATGACATTTTGCATATAAAAATGAATTGGTTTATGGGAATAGGAATTTTTTTAGAAATAGAACATTTTATATAAACTGAATTGGTTATTTATTAGGCTTTCCCTGATGAGATATTACTCTATGAAAAATATCAATACAACTGAAAACCTGGGAGAACCAGCTATACATCTAAGAAAATCCAAAATGTTTTGTCATTTTTCTGGCCATATTAGCACTCTTACTTCAGTCCAGGTTGTTCCCCATTGCCCTTTTGTCTGACTTCCAAGAAGTGTTATCTCCTGGGAAGGTAGAATCTAATCAGCAGTCAGGTTTACAGTATTCGAAAGAGCACTTTTTCCTATACAATCTATTTGTTTCCAAAGATACTTTGCTGGGAGACATCTAAGCACATGTCTAGAATAAGATCATTAGAAAGGGACTATTCTGTATTCAACACTAGCACTGGAAAATTCTCAGCAGTTCTCTTTGTCAGTTTGTCTGCCTTTTATTGTTTTTTCACTAAGCAAGAAATGTTCTAAACAATGCTGAACTAGAGTGCTTTTTAACTGTGTCACTAATTTACAATTTTTCTAATCTATATTTCAGACTCTATTGAGTGTACACTGTTCTGGAAAACTAGCTTGAACATCTTCCTCTACTTACTAGCAGCTTTGACAACAGAGTTTAGAAATGTCTGAGATGTTTATCTGGTACTGTCTTGGGAACTTCCTACCATCTTCACTATCACTATAGACTATTTCTGGAATTGGTTTCCTTAGGAACAAGGAATACCCTAAATTATATCCAAAACTGATTGCTCAAAACTAGGCTTTCAAACAATTGTATGAAAAGCAGAAAACTGGAGAAATGATGTTTCACTGATATGATATTAGAAATCTTGAAACTGGGAATGTCTTACACAGAGATTTATTGCCTATTGGTCCAGCTCTTTGTTATAGTTCCCCCCCCCCCCTGAATTACAGCAGGATGAAAATTCTGGTTGTAAGACCAGGCTTTAGAAAGTATCCATAAAATTTCCATGGACAAATTGTGTGCTAATGAACTGAGGTGAGCCATTAATATGATCGATGACATTGTTAATGTGCAATATCCATTTTCTGTGACTTCATCAAAATATATCCAGACTAAAAGTGACAAAGTATACCCATCTTTACTTAGTCTTTAATCTTAATTCATATACATTTTTACATACATACAAAATATAGCAGAATAATTTTTACAACCATGTAAAGTCAATGGTGGTATTAAGAACCATCTTCACTCATTTGTCATTAACAAATGAGGAGAGACTTTAAGTTTCAAGCACTCCTCTAAGTTTCTGGAAATCCCAAGAACTCATCATGGTCACTGGCGTCAGAGTTTAGGAAACTCAGTTGCTCACAACCACTGATACCACTTTCTTTGCTACACACACTACCTCATTACGCTCCCGCCCTAAACTACAGTAACAACAGCAAGCTGAGAATTTTAGGACATTGGTGATTCTTTTCCTCCCTAACCCTAAACCTAACCTTATCCCTAACCCTAACTCTAACCCTTTACAAAGACAAACAGGCACTAAACCTAAGCCAAACTCTTTACATAGAGAAACAGACACTAAACCTAAATCTAAGCCTAACCCTTTACAAAGACAAACATGCACTAAGCCTAAGTCTAGACCAAACCCTTTAAAAGACAAACAGGCACTAAGCTTAACCCTACCCCTTAACCCTAACTCTAATCCTTGCCTGCCCTCTCTGGTGCTGGAAGCCAACCCAAACCTCTCATTGATGGGGTCTGGTGGCGTCGGGCAGCAGGTCCGGTGGCAGGTCAGGCAGCAGGTCCGGCAGTTATCGGGCAAGCAGGTCCAGCAGCAAGTCAGGTGGCAGGTCTGGCGGTGATCGGGCAGCGGCAATGGGGTGACAGGTCCGGCAGCAATGGGACGGCAGGTCCAGTGGCAGATCAGGCAGCACATCCAGTGGCAATCAGGCAGTGGCGATCGGGTGGCAGGTCAGGAGGCAGGTACAGCAGTGTGGCAGGGCATCTTCGGCTAATGGTTCAACTGGTGGAATCAGCCGATTCTCCTCAATTTAACTAATGGTTTGTCCAAACAGTTTGAATCCCAACTTTCCAATTCACGGTTTGATCAGCCTCCCAGAATACCACCAATCAACTGCCTGTTGCCGCCGTTGCCGCCATCGCCGCTGCCTCCCAACTCCCTCTTCCCTCCCCCCTGGTATGGCTGATGCAACATTCGGAATATAAGACGCACCCAGATTTTCACCCTATTTTTTTTGGGGGGGGGGGAGTGTGTTTTATACTCTGAAAAATATGGTACATAGTGACAAACAAGCCAAAAGATTTCACAATCTATCCATTGATATTTTCAGCATGTTATGTAAAAGACCAGGCACTAAATTCACCAAACACACAGAAAGTCCTTCAGTTGCTTTTTGGATAGTTATTAAAAATGGTGGCTATTGCCAAAATGCAGAAAGTGTGATTTTCAGCTAACATCAATAGTTTGGAGAAGATGCCATTTAAATATATATGCTTAAGATTTGGATGTTTCACAAAGAATCATTCTTAATTTGTATTATCCACGAATGTGGTCCATTTACACTATTTATACACTCATAGTATTTATTTTCCAAAGGAATTTAGCCTGTTTGTCATCTTCTGACTATATCACCAGGTACTATTGTCATCATTTTTGTACGATTAGGATTAGTATTTTGAAAGTCACAAGGCTGAGGGACGACTCCTAACTCATTGTGAGTATATGGTAAGATCCTTGAAATAAAGTCTTAAAAGAATAAAAGAATTGTAATTTCAACCAAATATGATTATACCCATACCAAATATGGTTCTAATTGTACAGAAAATATAAGGTTATTTCACACTGTGTCAGCTTCTATTCCTTGTGTTAAATGTCCTGCAAATTATGGAGGCTGAAATAGAACCCTAATCTCTGAGAATAAACAAGAAAAATAAAGTTGACTGGAAAATTCTGCCATGTCATTTCTTATGCAGCTGAGCTAAATGGACATTGACTTACCTGAATGTCCTTTTTCGGAACGCTGCGTATACACTCCAGCATTGGGAAAATCCTCTTGTCTGACAGCAACTGAGAGAACTTTTTTTCACTTATCTTCCACTCTGTGCTCTCTCCACGCCCCCTTTTGTACCCGAATCCCCAGTCTTGAACGAAGACACCACAGGTGAACCACAACAAACTTTATTAATACAAAACCACCACAAGCAAACAACCAAAGAAAAGGGAGGGAAATGGAGTGTATCCGCAGCGTTCCGAAAAAGGACATTCAGGTAAGTCAATGTCCATTTTCCAGAACGCTGCTACTACACTCCAGCATTGGGACATACCCAAGCCTAACTTTCAGGGCCGGGCAAAACACTATTCAACTCAGAAGACCCAGACACCACTGCCTGCAAAACTCGTCGCCCAAAAGACGCCTCAGCCGAAGCATAGGCATCAATCCGGTAATGTCTTATGAAAGGCGACAAAGAAGTCCAAGTAGCCGCCCTACAGATGTCCAACACAGAAGCCTGTGTAGCCCAGGCTGCTGAAGTAGCCGCACTCCGCGTAGAATGAGGCAAAATGTTCCCAGGAACCGGACGACGCTGATTCTCATAAGCAGCAGCAATACAGGCCTTAATCCAGCGACCAATAGTGGTCGACGACACTTTCTGACCCATGGATGCAGGATGGAACGAAACAAACAGGGCTTCCGTCCTCCGAAACTCGGCCGTCCTACGCATATAACGTCTCAACGCCCTGCGCACATCCAGCGTGTGCCAAAGAACCTCTCGATGATGTCTTGGCGACGGACAGAAATCCGGAAGCACCAATTCCTGCGCCCGGTGAAACCACGAATTAACTTTGGGCAAGAACGCAGGATCCATCCGCAGGACCACAGTATTAGCATGAAACACGCACAAGTCTTTCCTGACGGATAAAGCAGCAAGCTCAGAAATGCGTCTAGCCGATGTGATCGCCAGGAGAAAAGCAACTTTGAACGACAGAAACTTAAGTGAAGCGGAACCCAACGGCTCAAACGGAGACAAAGTGAGAGCCTGCAAAACCAAAGACAAATCCCAAGAGGGATAACGATGAACTGTAGGCGGTCTCAAGTTCGTAGCTCCATGAAGGAACCCCTTCACCCACGGGTGATGAGCTAAGGAAGTATACGGTGGACAGGATAACACAGTGGCCAGGGCCGCAACCTGGCGCCTGAGAGTTGCGGGAGACAAACCCCGTTCCAAACCCGCCTGTAGAAAAATGAGGACATCCTGAACCGTTGCAGATGTAGGGTCCACATGAGCAGTCGCACACCAACGGCAAAAGGCTCTCCACGAGGCTTCGTAGATCCTCGTCGTGGAAGGTCGACGGGCCGACTGGATCGTACCAATCACCGTATCCGGCAAACGACCTTTCTTCAAGATGAGGCGCTCAAATGCCAGACGGCCAACTGCAGCCACTGGGGCTCAGGATGACGAATGGCCCCCTGACGCAGCACGATCCGATGTGGAGGAATCACCCACGGGTCCGTCACCGAAAACTCCACCAGATCCGCGAACCACGGTCTGCGGGGCCAATGTGGAGCCACCAGTAACATCTCCGCCTTCTCCGCTACCATCTTGCGAACCACCTGTTGAATCAGTGTGACGGGCGGGAAGGCATACAGTAGACCCGCTGGCCAACGACACCGCAGAGCATTTGTGTCCTCTGCCGTAGGAGTCGGATACCGAGTGATGAACCGGGAAAGCTGGGCGTTGGTCGGACTGGCGAACAAGTCCACCAGAGGCCGTCCGAAGCGAAGACAAATCTCCTGAAAAAGACTGGGAAGTAGCTGCCATTCGGCCTGGTCTATCACTTCCCTGCTGAGCCAATCTGCTCGTGTGTTGGCTTTCCCGGAAATGTGGTCTGCGAGGATGGACTCCAGATTCCTCTCCGCCCAGTTGAACAGACGTGTCGACTCGAGCATCAACGTCTGTGACTTCGTCCCCCCTTCCCGGTTTATGTGCGCTTTGGCAGATGTATTGTCCGTGAGGATCAGGACATGACGACCCCAAACCAGCGTCCGGAAATGCAGAAGGGCGAGGCGAATGGCTCGAAGTTCCAATAGGTTGATGCTCTGTGCACGTTCCTCTGGAGACCATTGTCCTTGGCCCACCTGGGCCCCCAGGTGAGCTCCCCAGCCATGGAGACTGGCATCGGTGGTAATCACGACCCGGTCTAGTTCCAGGAAACTGCAACCTTGCAGGATGGCTGACGACTTCCACCAACTCAGTGACAGTCTGACTTGCGGAGGCACGAACACTGTCCTTGTGGAGTTGGAACTGCCTGTTCTCTGGAACGGAAGAAGAAGCCATTGCAGTGGACGAGAATGTCTGCGAGCCCACGGAACAACGCGGTAACACGAGACCATCTTCCCCAACAAACGTGACAGGGTCAATAGAGGAGTCTTCCTCCGGGTCAGTACTTGGCCCACAAGCGATTTGATGTTTTTCACCCGCTCTGATGACAGGAAAACTTGCCCCTTCTCGGAGTCTATCAGGGTCCCGAGGTGTAGAATTGCGGTCGTGGGGACGAGCTGGCTCTTGTCCAAGTTGATGGAGAATCCGTGTTCTCGGAAAGCCGAAAGCACCCTGACCCTGTCTTGCGCCGCTTGTGCCCTGGACGAGGACAGGATCAGAATGTCGTCCAGGTAACATAACACCCTCACCGGAACGGTACTGAGAGACGCGGCCACTACCGCCACCAGCTTGGTGAAAGTCCTGGGAGCCGAGGAAAGACCGAACGGCATCGCACAGTACTGGTAATGCCTGCCCGCATACTCGAATCGCAGAAACTGTCGATGCGAAGGAAGCACTGGAACATGCAGGTAAGCCTCTCGCAAATCCACCGACTGCATCAGGTCCCCTTGGCGAATAGAAGCCAGAATGGACCGAAGAGAGTGCATCTTGAAACGACGGTAACGTACCGCCCGATTCAACTCCTTGAGGTTGAGAATGCCTCTGACCCCTCCCGAACTTTTGGGAACCAAAAATAGAATCGAATAGAAGCCGGTCCCCTGCTGGTCCAACGGGACCGGTTCTATCGCACGGATCTCCAGCAGGTGTGCTATCTCTTCCACCATCAGGCTGCGAGAGTCTGTGGACAGGGAAACTGGGCACCGGACGAACCGTCGTGGGGGCCGATCCGTGAATTCGATAGCGAGGCCCTCCGAAATAGTACGACGCACCCACTCGTCCGGAGTGGACTGGGCCCACCGATGACAAAAGGCCCGGAGACGACCTCCCACTGGTCCCGGAGTCGGTGAGTCATTTGCCCCTTCTGAAGGGTCTAGAAGTGGATCCACGATAGGGGCGCTTGGAGGAGGACTGTGATCTGCCACGCTCTCTGAAACGTTGTCTGTCGGAGAAGCGGTCTGGAGCCTGGAACGACTGCCGGTAAGTCGAGGGGCCTCCCTGCCCCGAGTAGGAACGAAATGGCTGACGTTGTGTGTAAGGGGTGTAACGCCTGTCTTGTCTGCGAAAGGACGAGGGCATAATTTTGCGTTTGTCTTTGTCCTCCACAAGAATCGGCTCCAATGCCGTGCCAAACAAGTCCGGAGCTTTATACGGGGCCGCCGCCAACTTCCACTTGGTTTTCACATCGGCTTTCCACGGCCGTAGCCAGAAAAGGCGTCGCGACGTGACAGAAGTCGCTAACGCCCGCGAAGCAAACTTGACAGAGTTCAACGAAGCATCCGCCGAATACTCTGTGGCTGCAATAATCTTGTTAATATCGTGGCGCAAGCGGGCATCCTCTGGAGGGAGTCGTTCCCGAAGTTGGCGCAACCAGATCAAAGAGGCCCTATTGAAGAATGAAGTAGCCGTGGCAGTTCTAACAGTCCAGGCCACGGCTTGATGAGACCTACGAAAGGCCAATTCGGTGCGCCTGTCCTCCGATTTGAGCCCCTCCAGCGGATCGGATGAGACCATCGAATGCGAAGTGAGAGACGCCACCAGTGCATCCACAGTTGGCACGTCCAACATGGCTTCAAGTTCGGGCGCTGCACAGAACAGCTTCTTATCTAAATTGCTTGGTGCAGTGGACGACCCCGGTTGGGCCCAAGGCGCTTGCAGAACATCCGCGAACAGTTGAGGGCACGGAATAAAGTCCTTCTCCTGCTTGACTTGCTTAAACAGGGCATCATGAGGACCGGTTTCAGACGGGGTAGTCGGGGGTTGTGCTCCCACCGAACCCAGATTAGTAGTCAAACGAGCCTTGTGAAGGAGGGACTTAAATAGTGAGGGACGAAACAAGCCCGTGAAGGCTGGAGTGTCAGGTACCAGACCTTCATCCTCAGAGAATTCGAGGTCATCGGGGCCCTCCTCATCATGGCCCGAGCCCTCAGACGAAACAGACTCACGAGGCGAGGGGGAACGAGCCCTGCGAGAGCTTGAAGAGGCCGACGTGCCCGAAGTCCCCGCTGCCGATGTCTGGGCCGCTGTCTGCGCTCCGGCCGCCATAATAGAAGCCAACGCTGTTGACAACATCGTCTGGAAGTCGAACTGAGACGGAGGCGGAGGATTGTCCACTTCTCGGAGTCCCGCTGCTGTAGGCGTGAAAGTGGCCGAAGGTTGGCGCCGAGGGGGTGGAAAGGCCTCCAAACCCGCTGAGGAAACATCCGGCATCGACTGCGACACGCCCTTCTGCCAAGCCAAGGAACCGGATTGGACCACTCTCCGCTCCGAAAGGTCAGGAACAGGAACAGCCTGGTGAGCGGATCCCGCATCACCACGGACCAAAGAAGCTGACGCCTGCTTGGCCTTCTCACATCTTTTTTCCAAAGCCTTATGACGCCTGAGAGCATCCTTCTCAGCGGCAGAGGAGGTCTTAGAGTGGCGGGACTTGTGACCGCCAGACGCAGAGCGTTTGCCCGATTGTTTCTTGCGGGACTTAGATCTGACAGGACTGACCTCCTGATCACTGTCTGAGGAGAACGAGCAGTCCGCCATGGTGAGAATGCCCCAAGCAGAATAGAATTATTAAACAGTTGATAGACAGATGAAGTTATAATAAATAATGATTGATTGATTGACAAAAATCAGTTTACTTGATTCAGTGATTAATTGATTGGATGAGTGCTTGTTTGATTAATTAATTGGTTGATTGAATGACTGGCCGCTTTGAGAATAAATAATTGCGTGATTGCTTAATTGATTAAAGACAGATGACTTAATATTCTGCTTACTGCCCTGGGCAATGCACTATGCCCCAACGAGCAGAGCTGGCACTCCTGCCACGCTAATCACAAAGGCACCCCTGTCTCTGCCCAGGTAGAAGGGAAGCCGTGCACTGGAGGCTGCAAACCAAGGGGTGAGCGCTAAACAGGCCACGCTCCCCCCCCCCTCTTGTCTCTTCTCCGAGTCACTGCCCAGCACGGGACAGAGGCTCAGCCAGCCAGCCCTCGGAGTAAGGCTGCGGCCCTCTAATTAGGGTCCGCGCTGCCACGAGGAAATTTCAAAATGGCGGCCGCCCTAATGCTTCAAAATGGCGGCCGCAAGTTGGTGGCGTAGTTGTAAAACTACTGCCCGCCCGAGCTTAGAAGGATGGCGGAGCGCTTTTCCCTTGGCGCCGCTCACACGCGGACGCCAATTAGGGCTGGGAACCGGGCGGCTTAGGTATGACGGGAGGGTAGCGAGCCCCGACAGCCACGCCACACCCTCCCCTGCGACCACTTACGGCTGTATCTTTGAGGCCTGAGAAAGACGCCGCCAGTCACAGCGCCGCCCGCAGAAGCCTGACGGGACGGCCGCTGGAGAATTACGCCACGAACACAGCGAGCCGGTAGCTGCTTGCAATACCTCCGTTCCGGCTCGCTGTTCCACACGGGGGTCGGGGATCGATCCGCTCAGCCCCGAACTCCCCGGCGACAGTAATACCCTACCGGCTCCGCCCCGCAGGGTCAGAAGCCGGCAGCAGCAAGCGCAGGAGCGCTAAAGCCGGCACGACCCAGTTCCCTAGGCACGAAACCGGCAATCAGCTGATTGACTCCAGAAAGCAAAAACACTAACCGAAAAAAGATGAGAATTAAAAGAAAAGAAAAAAAGGGGGCTAATCAAAAATAACCAAAAAGGCCTAACGCAACACTCAGAGCACAGAGAAAATCCTCCCAGTGTGTCAGCAACTGAGAGAAAGACTGGGGATTCGGGTGCAAAAGAGGGCGTGGAGAGAGCACAGAGTGGAAGATAAGTGAAAAAAAGTTCTCTCAGTTGCTGTCAGACAAGAGGATTTTCCCAATGCTGGAGTGTAGTAGCAGCGTTCTGGAAAATAAAAGAATCTTTTTCTAAAAGAGAATCATTGCTTTAAGGCATTCAGATCAATTGCTTAGGACAAGGGTGGGTTCTAAAAATTTTTACTACCGGTTCTGTGGGCGTGGCTTATTTTGTGGGCGTGGCTTGATGGTCATGTGACAATTCTTTAGGATTTAGCAGAATTACTGGTCTACCAGGCTTTTAACTACTTGCAGAGCTGTACCGGTCTACTCATTTGTTTTTTGGAGGCACTGGTCTACCCATTTATTTTTGCAGGCACCGTCTACTCATTTATTTTTGCAGGCACTGGTCTACTTATTTATTTTTGCAGGCACTGGTCTACTCATTTTTTTCTTTTAACACTGATCAGCTGTAGGGCGGCCCTTTGAAGCCCTGCAACAAGAGTTTAAACAGTTTTTTTCCCTCTAGCCAATCAGCTGGGACTCAGGAGGAAGCAATAGATTGGGGGTGGGGCCAAATAAAAGGTAAGAATAATGCAGGGTGGGTGGGGGGGTGAGCAGCAGAACTGGTTCGGTGACATCATATCGTCACCGCTACCAGCTCGGTGGAACCGGGCCGAACTGGGAGGAACCCATCACTGGCTTAGGAAAGGAAGTTTCTCTCTATGCTTCTGAAAAGCTGTACATTTCCACCCTGGGCCACCCCAATGATGCCTTTGAAGTGATGACCCGGTGCCTAGAGGCCGTATGGATCTGGATGGGGAGAAACAAGCTCAGGCTCAACCCCTCCAAGACCGAGTGGCTGTGGTTTCCGGCGTCCCATCATAGTCAGTTGGTTCCATCACTAATTATAGAGGGTGAGACTTTGGCCCCATCAGAGAGGGTTCACAACTTGAGGGTCCTCCTGGACTCTCAACTGTCTTTAGAAGACCATCTGACAGCTGTGGCCAGGGGGCTTTTTATCAGGTTTGCCTGATCCACCAGTTGCGCCCCTTTCTGGACCAGGACACCTTGCACACAGTCACTCATGCCCTCATCACTTCCCGTCTGGACTACTGTAACACTCTCTACATGGGGCTCCCCTTGAAGAGCACCCGGAGGCTCCAGCTGGTCCAGAATGCAGTTGCGCAGGTGATTATGGGGACGACTCGGTGCTCCCATGTAACACCGCTCCTGCACGAGCTGTACTGGCTCCCAGTGGTCTTCCGGTGCGATTCAAGGTGTTGGTCACTACCTTTAAAGTGCTCCATGGCATAGGACCTGGATATTTACGAGACCACCTTCTGCCTCCAATAGCCTCCTACCGACCAGTACGCTCTCACAGAGAGGGTCTCCTCAGGGTGCCGTCGGTTAGACAGTGTCGACTGGTGACCCCCAGGGGGAGAGCCTTCTCTGTGGGAGCACCTGCCCTCTGGAACGAGCTGCCCCCGGAGATTCGTCGAATTTCTGGCCTCTGTACCTTCTGTCGCGCCCTTAAAACCCTATTATTCCATCAAGCAGGGCTGGCCTAAAATATTATTTTAATGGGGTATTGTGTTTTAGATGATTGGCCAAACTATCTAATAATTTTAAATTGTTTTTAACTTTTATATTATTGCTTAATATATTATACTTATATAATATATTATATAATATATAATATATTATATTGCTTTTTATCTTGGTTGAACACCGCCCTGAGTCCCTTTGGGGGAAGGGCGGTATAAAAATTTGATAAATAAATAAATAAAAGCACTAAAAGTCTCAAATTTAACATGCTATCATTTGCCATCAATTTTACCCAAGTTAATGAGTTCTAAATTCTTAAATCCAGACCTAATGCTCTGGGTACAACTAGAAAGGCCAGGCATGTCCTGTCTATCAAAGGTATGCCTGTAATATATCACTGACAACTAAAAATAAAAGGATGTGGGTTATGAATTTAAGAAACAATGTCTATTACCACACAGATTTTGAATCTCTGATTCAGAGTTTCAGTGAGTCTTTCAAAATACCGATGATTTCACAATTTTAGCTCTTCAAGCATGATTATGAAACCATAAAAGGATCTGCCTGGGATTAGGTTTATCAGTTAGTTTTTGCATTATATTTTATAACATATACTTTAGAAAAGAGAGCACTAATGTCAGATACTGAAAGATCATTGCATATATTCAGAATATTCTGACCCAGAAAATTTCCTGGAAGAAATTTGTTTGAGCATTAATTTTAATTCAGTTAATCCTGAATTTGTGATTTGATTCTGTGATGTGAAATTGCATTGATCAAAATGACCATGTATACATAAACATAAAACATAGGCAAGCTATCAGTTAGGATGAAGAAAGAGATTATGGTTCAGGTATGGATAACAGGAAAAACTGTTGTCAAAGAGATAATTGAATTAGACTATATTGACAAAAACACATATATTTTCACTGAGACCCTGAACTGAATTTGTATTTCATCAGATGTAAAATATGTCTGTTAGAATTAACGAATTTTGGTCCACTAATTTAAATTTCAAGTGATGCTTTTCAAATACTGAAGTTCTTTCCTAAAGAACCACAGAACTCTTGCATATTCTAAAAGTGTACATACAGTTTAATGGAATGAGAATCAAGCCTGTTGGAGCTCCTAGTTGTCATGCCTGAACTGAAAATGACCTGGAATATACACAACATTCTTTCTCAATTTCTCAAGAAGGTAATTGAGGGCATACTGTTTTTCAGGGAACTTTGTGCATCCTAATGAATATCCCAGAAGAAAAACCTCTAATGAGATTCTGAAGAACCCTAAAGATCCCTTTGTAGTATATTTCTTTGGTATAATTTTATGCTATATCTATTTGCATAGTGCCCACCAATGTGATCCTTAACAGAGGCCTGTATCAAGAGATAGATCTAGATGCCACTTTGAGTTCTAGAACCAAAGGTGGGATATCAATCTCATGAACAAATAAATAAATAAATTTATGTTTGTTGGCTGTTGTGTATAAGGCAGCATACAAGTGTATTTGTTATCTTTTATTAAAGTATATTATTACATCTTGCTATCATGTTGAGAAAAACAATATATAGGTTTCTGTAGACATAATCCAATTTATAATATTGTAAGACAAATATTTGTATGTTCATGTTCATCAGGTAACAGGACGCCTTTGGGTTGGATGTATCAACTGCTTCTTGGAAAGACTTATATCCCTTATATTCAAGTTTCTAATAAGATTTGTATACCAAATTATTGGGTATACAACAACATCTGTCAGAGAACATAAAGGTGAAATTTCCTTTCCCAAACTTCTTTGTCTTGCTTAAAGTAATCCACTCTCCTCCCTGTACCATGAGTACGGCTGTTTGGGTCATTATTGCACAAAATTGTGTGGGTCCTGAGACCGCAGAAGAGCACGCGCGGCCCTGTTGCAAACCGGTAATAAAGGTAGGTAGAACCTACCCCTGGTCGATAGGTGTTGTCACCTACCAGTTTAATTTGTGGGGGGAACTCAAGGGAAAGTTGTGGTAGAATGCTGAAACTGCTGTGGCCAACTTATACCAAGTGAAATTTCAACAAAATTCTTATTCATAAATCCAATATTTTTTTTCACCTTAAAACAAGTATGAATCCCTTGACCTAATAGGCAATAGTCTTTTAGAGAGTTGACATTCAATTCCTATAATCCTATTTTGAAAAGCCAATGACCAATCTGAAGACAATAAATTGGGAAATATACAGGAAAAGCATTTAGGATTCTCAAATCTACATCTGGAGAATACAATGTAATGTAATGCAATATTCTACAGTGCTTGACTTCAGTGGGTACCAGCAAAGCGTTCAATGGGAAAATATTATGTTTTAGAATTATATTTCTAGTATTTCAGTATATTACTCATACCTCCTATTTAGTTGTTTTTGATTTAAAGAGTCAAAATTTATTTCATATTACAAATAGACATTGATTTGCTAGTCTCTGTTCAATTATTTCTGATTCTGGATATTGTTCTTTCCAGTACTAGTGCATTAATTTCAAATATCCTCTTGTTGGATTTGGTTTGTAATAACAGTTCATTATTTCTTTGTTTTCAATCTCTGTATATTTGTGATAGGTAAACACTTTTTCTTCCAATAGTTCTACAGCTGCTGATCCTGATTGTTCAGCCAACAATATTGAGCCATATTTCATCGGATGTTCAGGAAATGAAATATTTAGCATGGTCCTTGTTATCTCAGTTGATGACTGATCTGGTAATTGTTTCTATAAATTATGTCTCACAATATTTTTTATGGAAGAAATATTCTTCATCTGGCTCCTCTGGTGAGACCTGTCCAGTATGATTGAACCTCTGACATGGCTCTCATTAGAGAACTCAAGCTCCACAACTGCATCAAGATACTGACTCACTTATTATTATTTATCTATTATTCAGTATTAAATAATAATGGTAGCCAATAACAAATAGAATGGTATACACTGTTAATGATATCAAAAAATATATTTCAAAAAGATGCAACTCTGATTTTAAAGTACAATTATTAAAGATTCTTGCAAAAAAACATGGTAATGTTTGACAACAGACTTGTATGGAATTTTTAAAAACCTGATAGAAATCATCCAAGCTAATTGTTAACACAGTTCAGCACGCTATTTTATAGAGCATTATGTTGCAGTTTTATGAAATTGAAAACCACAAATATAAGATTCTAGCAATGTCCCTTTCATATTACACTGACCTCTTTCATGATTTGATCTACACTGTATTTGCAGTGCTGCATACAATATCACAAGTCTTCTATCCCCTTTCTCCTTTTATAGATAACTATGGAAGTTTGCAAAATTAGTACTGGTGATAAGGTTTTTGTTATTCAATCAATCTCTTATGTTGAAAAGGCAGCAGGGAAATCCGCAGCATTATTATTGATTTTCTGGAAATCAATCTTAAAAACAGTGAATCAAAACATGTCTTCATTAGTCATTTCTTGTGAATGATTCAAGATTTCTTTTTTTTTTTTCTTTAACATGGTTTATTTGCAGTTTTCTTTTCATGCCATACATATTTTTGGACAATGTATTGACTGGGTCAAGTCTTTTTTAAACAACACTAACAATAGTAATATAAATAAGTATGTATAATCATAATCTTCCAACTTCAGCAATACTATTGTCTTTTCATAATCCTTGATCATTTTTCCCATTAATTCATTTAAACATAGATAACATTTCTTTGGACCATGTATTTGTTATTCCCTACTAAATTGCTATTATTTAATATTTTTAAAATTACTCATTATTCCACCATACCTTCAATATTCCAAAAGTGTAGGATTACTAATAATGCCAAATATTAACAATATTTAATCAATCCCAGCAATGTATCTCAAAATTCCCCCAGTTTCTAATCCTTAATATTTTAAATTCACAATATACTTTAACACACTATTAATGTTAATAATACAATTAAATTGCCTAATCCTTAATTTCTGTCTACTAGTTATAATAAGTTGTATTATCTATCAATATATATACTACTGTTTTCCCTATTTGTATTTTCCCATTTTGTTAATATATTTTCTCATTATCCATCATCTCTTAATCTTTTTACAATTCCAGCATCTATTGACTTTTAGTCAGCCTTTTATCTCTCTCTCTCTTGGAATCTTTTAGTTCTTTTTGATATTTTTGTGTCTACTGAACATTCCCTTCTGGATACCCTGTTTCTTTCTGCTATATTATTTGAACACCCATCAACAGGACTTGTTGAGGGAGAGGGAGAGAGAGAGAGGGAGAGGGAGGGGAGAGGGAGGGAGAGGGGAGGGAGGGGGGAAAGATCTTGTCCAAATATATTTTGTTTCAATAGTTCATTTATTGTCAGACTCTCCTTTCCACAGTATCTGGCACGGAGTTTGTTAATTTGGGCAATGTCTGAGCTGAGATAACTTGCATATGTATGTGTACATATATATGTAAATTATCTCAGTTCAGGCATTGCTCAGATTAACAAATTCTGTGCCAGATGTTGGGGAAACAAGGAGAGACTGACAATATGGGTGTGTGTGTGTGTGTGTGTGTGTGTGTGTGTGTGTGTGTGTGTGTAGATGATAGATATAGATGATATAGATAGATATATTTTTCTAATTGGATTGGTTCCAAATGATTTAACAAATCTACATTGAGAAATATTTAATAATTGCCTCCAATTCAGCATTATGGATTGGTAGACAAAAGGTCTACTAATATATTCATAACAATGCTGGCCTTACCCGTATCAAGCCTATCTGTGTATTAGTCCTCACTGTTTCAGGCAGAGATCTCCCTTCATTTTTTTGTTAGCCTGAATGCAAGTAGAACTTTGGGTAGGATTACTTAAAGAAAAAAACCACAAATGCTACTGGTAACTTCCCACATAACCCTTATAGTATTATAAACAGTGGTGGGATTCAGTCAATTTGCACCAGTTTGGTAGAACCGATAGCTATTTTTTGATGAGTTCAGTGATCCACTTTAGCAGGTAAAATGAGGAGGATGAGAAAAACTTCAAGGCTTTGAGCCAGCTGGCTAGCCAGGCAGAGAGTAGGTCAGGCAGGACTGGCTGGCTGGGGAGGGGGGATCATGGGTGCTCAGGTGGCTCTTGCTGTCACTGCCACTGCCAGTAGCTTGGGTGTTCCAGCTGCATCTGAGCTGAAGAAAACAAGGCGCAGCAGACATCCTATTTGCATGCAGCTGTGCTCCATGGGGCAACGACATCTCATTCCTCCCCCAGCGTGGCAAATTCTGGCAGGATGGACACAGGTGTGAGGGCCCTGGCCCTGCAGTGCCTCCTCACTCAGTTGAAGGCTTCGTTCCTACACTTAAACAGTAAGGTCGCCATGGAATCGGAATCGGCCAGGCACAGGAACCAATGTCCTCCATGGCCTAGGTGAGCTGCTTGGTTGTGTGCGCCAGCCTTACTGTTTGAGGGCTGAATGAAGCCTTCAACTGAGTGAAGAAGCACTGCAGTGGCAGGCCACTCACACCCACAGCCAGCCCACCGGAGTTTGCCATGCTGGGGGAGGAATGAGACCTCATTGCCCCACGAAGCACAGCATGCAAATGGGTTGTCTGCTGCACCTTCATTTTCTACACCCAAGCTGCTGGTAGCAGAAGGAGCCACCTGAGCAGTCATGCTTTCCCCTTTCCCCAGCCAGCCAGCCCCGCCTGACCTATTCCCTGCCTGGCCAGCCGGCTGGTGCAAAGACTCAATATTCTCCATCTCCTCATCATCATCCTCTCCACTCAAGCAGCGGCGAGCTCCGCGGGTCTCATTCCTTTCTCGGCATGATGAACTCCAGCGGGCTGAGTGGGTGTGAGGGGTGCACCCAAACAGTAAGGCCTGTGCATGCGAGCGAGCAGCATACCTGAGCCATGAATGATGTTAGTTCCTGCACCTGGCCGATTCCATGGTGACCTTCCCAGCTCCAGCCACAGTGAGAGTAGGTTATCAAAGATGGAGCATTTTTCTTGATTGGGAAAAGCAATAGTCAGTTTCTACTAAAGAGATTAGCTTTTAGTTATTTTTGTATTTTGTAAAACTGAGGATAGCATTGAAGAAAGAAAAGTAAGAAGGGCTGTGTGTCTATAGTTTGTCTATCAATGATTTTTTTCAAAGAGGCAATGACTAATTTTGCTAGGCTGGTTTTACTGATTATTTAGAATTTTGGTTTTACTGATTATTTAGAATTTTATGATAAACCAATTTTATGTGGTTTTTCTATGTCTCGTTCCCTGGTATATTCCATTTTATAGAGAGAGCTTTGGCTTCAATGATTTAATAAGGGAACTTTTCATTAAAACATTCCCATGTGAAAGACTGTAGCTGCACAGCTACCTTTCAAGATTGGGTCAAGATTGCATTTCCAGATTTTGAGTAAAAGAATCCAACCTACCTTCCTTTTTATTTTCCTAGAACTGAACTGAAAATTATGGAATTGTTCGGCACTGCAATTATCATAAATTTTTTCGTAATGAAGATTGTTTGACTGAACAATGGATGAAAAAATGTCAGGCCTGAAGAACATGTGGAGTTATTCCTGAATAGTTCCTTTATTGTTATTCACTTACAAACATCTTACCAGACTAAAGCAATTATCTGCAATAACTATAAATAGACTCTGTGAATTACTAAGGAGAGTCCAACCTTGCTCTTTTCCTTCTCACCAGACATTCCAAGCTCCACTGTCTTTTTGCTCTCTGGAAAATTGCTCCTGCCTCCTGTGACTCCAAACTACATTCTACAAGTAGAGTCCAAATCCAAGGCAGAAGAGACAGAGTTGACCTTTACTCAAATAATTGGGAATTATAGACGAGTCAGTGAAGCATTTTAAAATTCCTCTGAACATAAGAGAATTAATAAGACAGTGTCCTTAAAAGCAACCCATGAATTCTGAATCCTGTCTTCCATCTAGTACTCAGTTTGTATATTTCTGATTGTCTTCATTTCATCTCTGATTGCAATTCCTCTCTATTGATCCCTATTGAGGGATCAATAGTTTCTGCCAATCAAGATGTTTTATATACTATCCTATGGGCTCCCAATGCCTTTTCAGGAATTAGTTTTGTAATCCTAGTGATGGCTCTGAATTATTTGTCCATTCAAGCAATAAAGGTAGTATGATTTGTGCAGTGCACATAGCATATTGCACCCCCTCATATTTTGTACTACAAATCCATTAACTCCAGCCAATGTGAGCAATGTCATGGATTCTGAGAATTGTAATACAAAGCACTTGGAGTAAAGCAGGTTGTCTATCTCTATGTTAGAGAAATTAATTGGGTAAAATCAGTGCAGCCGTTCCAGTATTGGCAAAATGCACTTCTGGCCTAGTTAGCAACCCTTGCAGACATTTTGATTTCATTGCAGATTCCAAATTAATGAATTTAATCTGGGAGCTCTACTACTTCCGCTCCAATCCAAAAAATGGTGTGCAGAGTATCATCATATCAAATGTAGCCCAAATAACCAGCCAGGAAAATAGAAGAAACTCACAAAGCAGTGACAAATGTTGAAAAGCAAAACAAAAAACTTTCGTACCTGGAAATTAGCAAGAAAGGAAGCCAACTGAACCACATACAGGAATCTGCTTCAAAGTTCTAGGGTGGTCAAAAAATACTCAGGCCCTAATCCTAACCCCAACCCAGGTGTGTCACATTCACATCATCAAATCATCATCACATGATGTATGGTGACTTTTTTCCCTTTCGCTAAACAGGGGGGGGCATAGCCATCTAGGGATGCACCCAGCCCACAGGACGCAAATTTGACAATAAACAACCCTAACTCTTTTGGTATATCATTTTTTATACTTAAAATGGTCATTAGGGCAGAAAACCAGTTGTTAAATTATTTGAATCCCACCACTGATTATAATGTATTATAATTATAAGTGTTTACTGTGTAAAAAGTGTTTTTAAGTTTGAGCTATTTCAATTATTTATTCCACAATGGAGAAATAATACATGTTGAACTATAAGGAAACCTAAGGCATCCTGAAAAAAAAAAAATGCAGAGAAACATGTTCTCCATAAGTGAAAAATTCCAGAAAGCTGACTCATAAGTCAGTTTGAGTTATTTATTTCATTGGAACAGATTATTTCCCTTGAATAGACAGTCTGACCTATATATTTGCTATCTAAAATTCTCCAGCCTAGCTGGCAGTTTTGCAATATCCACTCTCCATTTCTAGACAAAGTAGGCCTCACAGAAAAAAATGGCTCCGGAGTAATTAGTATTATAAGGATAAATACTCATAAAATCTATTTATTTATTTCATAATTTTCACCTAAGTGAGATGTACATAATTAAAATTAATTTTTACATCCAATTTTGACAGCTGAATCTTTACCAATACTGCCATTCTTATAATACATTTTCTATTTTTAAAAAATTATTTCATTGCTTTTTAATACAAGGGGAATAATATTAAAAGAGGGAAAAAACAAAACACCAAGATAAAAATACGTATATTGTTAAAGAAAAAATAATAAAGATACATAGAAAGTGCTTTAAAAAGTAAAAAGAAAAATGCATAATATATCATTTTAGCAGTAAATAGTTGCAATTCTTCATAGTTATTTGATGCAAGTATTATTCAAGTACATATACATTTCTAATACATTTGTATAACTACAATTTTAACCTACTGCATTTTGTATAAATGAGACATAGTTCATTATATTTGACCATTCAAAGTCTATATCTACAGATAATTTGCTCATAGATGGAAAATGCAAACCATGTTGTTAACAAAAGCTATAACTGAGTATTGCCATTGGATTACATTTGGTAGAGGATATTCATTTCTTAACACAGAGTATTTTAAAAATTCATCTTTGTCATATATTAATTGGTCTAAAGTCAATATCCCCCATATCATTAGTTTTCCTAATTTTTAAAGTTAGATTTCCCTATAATTTAGCATGGGAAAAAGAGTTGGATCTTTTTTTCTTAGACATTACATTTCATAGTTTCTAACTGATGTAATTGTTTCCAGACATATTAGAACTTTAGTATATTTAGAGCCCAATACTGTCTATTCAACCAAAACTGTTATATATAAATATTTCAAAGTTTCCAAAATCAGAAAAATTAATACCAATTGCTGGCTTCAGTATTTAATATCTGACAATAGGTAAACATATAATCCCAGATTTAAATAAATTCCTCCCTCATTATTTCACAATTTTAGCTTCTGTAATGTTATTGTTGGAATTGAAGAACCCCATAGAAATTTTCTAAATGAAGAATTTATTTTATGAAAACATTTTCCAGGTATATAAATTGCAATTGCTTTCAGATAAATTAATCTGGGAATAATATTAATTTGGAGAGTATTCACCTTTTCTCAAAATATAAGATCTGATATCTCCCAGTATCTGAAGTAACCTATCCATATATTTTATTTATATTACATGTTATTGAATTATATTCTTTAGTATAAACATACCTAGATATTTAATGGATTTGATACAAATATGGAATTGATATTTCTTAAATGGATGAGTTATCAAAATTTCAAAAGGAGGAATCAACTCTGATCTGTACCAGTTAATAAAATATCCTGCTATTTTACTAAAAGGCAGATATTTTATTTATGTATATGTTCATTTTTATAGCATCTTTATTATTTTATAAATAACTGAAAGTGGCAAACTTACCTAATATTGCAAGATCAAAATGGTGTTGGTCATTGGAACCAGAGATTTACTCTTATGATAAGGTGACCAGATTTTAACATTGGTAAAGAGGGACATTGTGGGCGTGGCTTATTTTGTGGGCGTGGCTAGCTGGTCATGTGACTGGGTGGGCGTGGCTAGCTGGTCATGTGACTGGGTGGGCGTGGCTAGCTGGTCATGTGACTGGGTGGGCGTGGCTAGCTGGTCATGTGACCGGGTAGCCATGGCTATGTGTATAGGGTAAGGTGAACAGATTTTAACATTGGTAAGAAGGACACCATTGTGGGCGTGACTTATTGTGTGGGCGTGGCTTGGAGGCCATGTGACTGGGTGGGCGTGGCTAGCTGGTCATGTGACCGGGTGGCCATGGCTATGTGTATAGGGACTACTCAGAGGGCTGAAAAGTCATTTCTGACAGGTCCTCACACTTTTGACTAGTCCTCACACTTATGACCATCCTCACATTTATGCCCGTGCAGTATTCTTAACAACCATGTCACTCATTTCACAACTGCTTCTCTTCACCATGGTGACAAGATAGGGCAAAACCGTAAAATGTGAGGACAGTCGTAAGTTCGAGGACTGGTCAAAAGTGTGAGGACCAGTCAAAAATAACTTTTTCAGCCCTCTGAGTAGTCCATATGCACAAAAGGACTAACCAGAGGGCTGAAAAAAGTCATTTCTGACAGGTCCTCGCACTTTTGACTGGTCCTCACACTTATGACCATCCTCATATTTATGCCCATGCAGCATTCTTAACAACCATGTCACTCATTTCACAACTGCTTCTCTTCACCATGGTGACAAGATAGGGCAAAAATGTAAAATGTGAGGACAGTCATAAGTTCGAGGACTGGTCAAAAGTGTGAGGACCAGTCAAAAATAACTTTTTCAGCCCTCTGAGTAGTCCATAGCATTAAAGGATACAGCAATAGAGAGGGATGAAGGAATGGAAATTAGAGTAGGAGTGAGGGTAAGAGAGGGAGGAAGAGAGGAGGAGAAGGAGAAAGGAAGAGGAAGTAGGGAGGAGAAAAAGAGGGTGGGGGGAAGAGAAAGTAAGAAGGAAAGAAAAGAGAGTGGTGGTAGGTTTGAGGAGAAAGATTGCTGTACAATAAAAAAGATGAAAGGGAAGAAAGCCAACCCCAAGCAAATATAAAGATATTAAGATTAAGAATGAATTGTTAAACTTTAAAGAATAAAAGAGAACAAATATGAATAAATAGCAATAATTAGAAACACACATACAAACATACAATGTATTTTCTTTGAACAGAATATTTGGCTGGTTCACAAATTTAAACAGCGTTTAGTCATTTCAATTAAATTTACAATTTCTATATTTCCTTTTTGCCATATTTATTCCTCATCTATTTTTTTAAAAAAACAATATTACCCTTCATCCTCATCTCTAATCTTAATCAAATTCAATTTTTCCCTTCTATTCTATATTATACCCTTTCCCATTGTCATCTATTTTTTATCCATCCTCACATTGGTTAATTATGTAATTATGTAATACAGTTGTTTAATACAAATTCAACATTTTAATATAAATCAATTAGTTATATAACTATCTTCTTTGTATATTAATCAATATGAACATGAATATTCCAATTATTTCCATGCAATCCAATTTCTTACAAATCAATTAATTATATTTACCAATAATAATAAACCAAATAATTTCCCCCATATATTCCTCCAAACCACAACTTAACCATTTCTGCTTTCAACACAATATACAATTATTAATAGTATCTCAATTATTACAATTCCCTAGTTAAATAGAGCTTTTTTTCTTTTGTGTTTTAAAATCTTGAACTCTCCTCTTTTGCCCAAAATTTCCCATTGTTTGCAGTTTTGTACCTACCTTTTTTGGTGAGGAAAAAGAAAAAGAAAGAAATCTCTCTCTGCCTCATTTTGTCACGTTGCAGCTTTACTTTCGCTTTCGCCTTTGTTTTCAGCATAGCTAGAGGGGGAAAAATCTGCTCCAGGAACTTTTTGCAGCTTTTTGCAGCTTTTTGCAGCTAATTAACCTAGCGGAAGCTGTTAACAGGGGCTGTTTTTTCTATTTTTGCAGGCATGGGTCTACTCATTTTTTTTTAACACTGATCAGCTGTAGGTCGGCCCTTTGAAGCCCCGCGGCAAGAGTTTAAAGAGTTTTTTTTCCCTCTAGCCATCAGTGGGGATTCAGGAGGCAGCCAGGACTCAGGAGGCAGAATGAAAAATCGGGACTTTTTTAAAACGCCGCGGGACACGGGACAAATTGCTCAAAAGCGGGACTGTCCCGCCAAAAGCGGGACGTCTGGTCACCTTATCTTATGAGCTTTTGGACTCATGCTGGAGCCCATGTTCAGGGAACATCTTTGTTAGATTGGGCGATAGAAGAGGCAAGATGCTGATTCAGTTAACTAACAACAGCTCTTTATTCAAGTAGATCGGTACAACCCAGCAACTTGACTCTCTGACAGCTTGCCCTTTTATAGGGAGCTGTCAGACGGCTCAACCAATAAGATTCAACTATTTTTCCTACTATTATGGTGGATTTGAATGAAGCCTACGTTCATAGGCTTCATTCCTTATTAGAGTATGCAACAGCCCTCCCCACCAGGATACAGTGTTGTCCAATCAGTAACTAGCTTAGTTGACATAATCACGCAGGTAGGCAGGGCATCGGTGAATCCGCGCAATTCAATTGGAGCCGCAGTGGCAGCCTGGTCTGTCGGATCTGCTGCTGCTCCTGTGTCCGCCAACAGAATTGTCTAAAAACTGCCCCTAGGCATGGCTGACTCGTTTGGATTTGGCCCTCTGAGAGTTCCTCACTGGATTCTTGGTTCCTTAGGTGCATGACTTCGTTGAATACTCGAGCTTGATTTTACTTTAGTGGTGTTTCGGTTTATTGGCTAGTGTCTATAGGGACTTGGTGTTTGTTGGTTTGAGCTATTTCTGGTTGCCTTAGAACTGAGATTCCTAAGTGGTCCCAGAGTTGGTCTATGTGCCTTCTCCATAGCCTCCCATCCTCTAGTTCTACTCTGTATTAGCAAGGTCCTGTTATTTATATCACCTTGTCAGGGACCCAGAGAGCACCCTTGGCATAGTTATGGGCATACACTATGTCCACTATGCTGAATGACCGGATCTTGCTGGTTGAGTCGGTGGGTGCTTCAGCAGTGTAATTTGGGTGTAGTCTGTCTAATTGTGATCGTACCTGGCAGCCCATCAGTAATTCTAACAGGCTCCTGTTTGTTGTGGCGCTAGGGGTAATGTGCTGGACTAGGATAAATTTGTCAATTCTGGCTTGCCAATCTCCTGGGCCCATTCTGGATAGGGCTTCTTTTGCGGATAGCACCATTCTTTCCGCTTGCCCATTGCTGGTCAGATGGAATGATGCGACTCGGGCATGTCTGATTCCCTATTCTGCTAAGAACATTTCAAATTGAGTGGCTGTGAATTGGGGCCCATTGTCTGAGACCAGCAGGTCTGGCAGACCATGGGTGGAGAAAAGTCTCCGTAATACTTTGATGATCACCTCTGCTGTTGTAGAGGTCATAAATATAATCTCAAGCCACTTTGAGTATGCGTCCACAACTGTTAGGAATGTTTGGCCTTTGAATGGCCCAGCAAAATCAATGTGTACCCTTGACCAGGGTGCTTTTGGCATTTCCCATTCATGCACTGGGGCAGAGAGAGGTGGCGGTCTGGACTCCTGACAAGATGTACAGGTAGCAACCCATTTGGCTATTTCCCCATCCATATTAGGCCACCAAACATAGCTCTTGGCCAACGCCTTCATCCTGACTATTCCAGGATGTTCCACATGTAAGACCTCTAGCCCTGGCTTTCTTAATTTTGGGGGTACAATTACCTGGTCCCCCACAATAGACAACCTTTAATAGCAAATAATTTGTGTTGCTGAACATAAAACAGTTGCAGATCAACCCCCATTGGTCCCTTTGGCCTTTTCTCCATACCCAGTTCAAAACTTGTGACAAAGTTTTATTATTGGACGAATGTCTCGCTATCTCAGTCGATGTAATAGGGTCGGAAGTAAAGTCCTCGATTAACAGTATAGGTGCGATGGGGGCAGGTTCCTCTACAAGTTCTGGCGGCAGGCGTCAGCTGAGGGTGTCTGTGTGGCCCAGGGATTTGCCAGGCTGGTGGATCAGCCGGTACTTGTAGGCTGCCAAGAAAATTGTCCATCTTGTCATTTTCGGCAATAAGACGGTTGGGGTGGGGTGGTCCCCAGCCAGCAGTCCCAGAAGCGGTTTGTGATCGGTTATCAGTTCAAAGTCTCTACCATAGAGATACTCTTGGAACCGCTTGACCCTCGCTACTGCAGCCAGTGCCTCTCTGTAGAGCTGGCTGTAGTTTCACTCGGCTGCAGATAGAATCCTGGAGTAAAAGGCAATTGGCGCCTTGGTCCTGTTAGGCCTTCAGTGGCTGAGGACAGCCCCAACACCAAACAGGGAAGTGTCACAAGTCAGAATGACGGGTAGAGTCTCATTGTATTGAATTAGAATGCTGTCAGAAGACAAAAGTCTTTTTACTTCAGCAAATGTGGTGGCTTCAGCCTGGCCCCAGATCCATGGCATCATTGACTGGCAATTGCTGGTATGCTTGTGCCAGGTTGAGTTTCGCAAAGATTTTCCCCCTTCCCAGGGAATGTAATAAGTGTTGTACTACTGATGTGGGATAGGTGCTCTGCTGAAGCGCCTTGTTGATCATACATTTGTAGTTCACACAGATGTGAACTGAGCTGTCAGATTTTTATCGGTGTGACTATAGGTTTTCCCATTTAGCATGGTCTCCTGGCTGCAGAACACCCTGGCCAATTAGCTTGTCTAATTCGCTGTCAATTTTGGGCCAGAGGGCAAAAGGGACCCTTTGTGGTTTCCTCTGAATAGGGGTAACTTTTTGGTCTAGGCTGAAAAAGATGGGCATCCCCACATACTTGCCCAGGCTCCCATTGAACACGTCCTCAAACTCCTTGACCAGCTCGTTAGCGCTGTTATCTTGGATGGTGTGGATGCCATCACCCCCATGCCCAGGGCCGTGAACCAGTCCAAGCCGAGCAGGTTTGGCAGTGCGCTGCCAATCACGGTTATCTTCAGTGGTCTGACAATTTTTTAAAATTTGATTTGAAAGGTCCCCCTCCCTATGACGGGGATGTGGTTCCCTTGATAGTCTTTAAGTTGCACTTTTTGGGGTTTCAGGTGCTTTTTTTCAATTCCTGGTACTGCCTTCTTGATGGTCTCCCAGGAGACTATGGTCAGGGATGACCCTATGTCTATCTCCATGTCACACAGTGAAGAGGGGGGGGGGAGAGAGAGATCCAATTCAATCTCAGAATTATATCAGGGCTGGTGGTGGTGTGCTCTCTCTCTCACACACACACACACAGACACAGACACAGACACAGACACACCTATACACAGGTTGCCTCTTTCTTTCCTCCCTCCCGCCCCCCCACTGGAGACCCTTGGATTTCATCCCCAATCCTGCCTGTCTCATATAGGCACCACCCACATGAGTGACATAGAGTTGGCCAGGCCCACCCAGTCACATGATCCCCCCCCCTTAGCAATTCCCACCTGGTCATTAGGAAGAACTGGTTGTTAAATTATTTGAATCCCACCACTGGTAGTAAAACTTTATTTTAAACTTATTCAAGTTAAATTGCTGGGTTGGCATTTTGTGATAAATAAGTGGGTTTTAGATTGGAGTTTGGGCACTCGGTCCCTAAAAGGTTTGCCATCACTGCTATAGACAATACAGCAAAGGGTGGACTTCCGGGATGTGGCTGCCTGCCACTGGCGTGGAAGCTCCTCAGGGTGCGCGTGGGCCGGAGGTTGAGAGGGCTGGTCCAGAAGACCTTGCAAATTCTGTGTGGTGCTGGGAAACAGTTTAGAAGAGTCCAGAGCTAGGGACCTGGCCACAGTTTCCCAGCCATGTCAATGGGTGCCAGAGGCTCAAAGCCTCTCAATGCTATCTGCCAGGTGACTTCGATGCCGGATAGAGAACACAACTGGACGACTTGTTCACAGCTGGTCCGAGAGGCAACTCGGAGGGATGCTTGCATTGTCTTCCTCCCGGAAGCCTTTGACTTCATTGGCAGTTACATGGAAGAGACCCTCAGCTTGGCAGAGCCCTTGGAGGGGGATTATCTTCAGCGCTATGTCAGCCTGGCCAGGGAGTGGGCAGTGTGGCTGTCCCTTGGAGGTTTCCACGAGAGGGGCAAAGACTGGGAAAGCACGCAATGGATCTACAACTGCCACCTTCTTGTGGATCCCAAAGGGTGTGTTGTGGCTACTTATCGGAAGATCCACCTGTTTGATGTGGAGCTGGAAGGGAGGGTCTCTCTGAAGGAAAGCACCTTTACCAACCCCGGCTCAGAGATAGTGCCACCTGTGCCCACCCCGGCTGGAAAGGTGGGGCTGGCCATCTGCTATGATCTCCGTTTCCCAGAAATGTCCCTGGCTCTGGCCCAGGCGGGGGCCGAGATCGAACATTGCTTACCTGAACGTTCCTTCTCGGCACGCTTATGGAGAATCCAAAGCGTGGGTAATGTTCACGTTGAGCTTGTCAGAGACTGAGTGTATCACTTTAAATTTTCTGCCTCGGTTCCGCCTCCTCTGCTCGACTAGTGTCAGTTTAGTTCACGAACAACAGGAAAGAAGCAGACGGAAGTCCCAAGTCAACAAAACCCCGGACCTGAATGCGTAAGGTAGGGAGGGTTGGATTCTCCATCAGCGTGCCAAGAAGGAACGTTCAGGTAAGCAACGTTAGTTCTCCAGCGCGCTACTTGGAGAATCCAAAGCGTGGGATATACCCAAGCAAGTTAGTCGGGGGGGGGGTTTCCAGGTCCGGAAGAGGCACTGGAGCAGCGACTGACTGTAAAACCCGTCGGCCAAAGGAGGCATCAGCAGCCGCAAAGGCATCGATCTTATAATATCTAATGAACGGTGATAAGGTGGTCCAGGTGGCTGCTTTACAAATCTCCGAAACCGAGGCTTGAGTTGCCCATGCAGCTGAAGTGGAGGCACTCCTGGTAGAATGAGGAAGCACTTTGCCTGGAGGAGGCTTGCCTGACGCGGAGTAGGCCTTACAGATACAGGCTTTTAACCATCGACCGATCGTAGTAGACGAAACTTTTTGGCCCAGAGATGCCGGGAGAAAAGAAACGAAGAGAGCTTCAGAACGACGGAATGCCGAGGTCCTCTTGATGTATCTTGAGCCCTCCGAACATCAAGGGTGTGCCACTGGTCCTCCAACGGGTGTCTAGGGTCCGGACAAAAATCCGGAAGGACCAGTTCCTGCACGCGGTGGAAAATCGAATTGACTTTTGGGAGGAAGGATGGATCCATCCTGAGCACGACTCGATTAGAATGGAATATACACAAATCCTCTCGAACTGACAGGGCAGCCAATTCAGATATCCGTCGAGCTGATGTCACCGCAATTAGGAACACGACCTTAAGGGTCAAGAAGCGTAGATCAACGGATCCCAAGGGCTCAAAGGGAGGAGCCATGAGGGCCCGAAGAACCAGCGGCAGATCCCAGGAAGGATATCGATGGATACATGGAGGGCGGAGATTAGATGCGCCCCTCAAAAAGGATCGAATATGTCGATTGCAAGAAAGTGGTACATCCGAGTCAGCAGAAAGGATGGTATCCAAGGCAGCTACATGTCTGCGGAGGGTGTTAGCCGTAAGACCTTTGTCGAACCCAGCATGTAGAAACTCCAACACTTCGGAGATCAAAGCAGAAGTGGGATCAGAATGTCTGGCGATGCACCAGGTCGAGAAGGATCGCCAGGTGGCATTGTAAATCCTGGTTGTGGAAGGCCACCTGGAGGCCTGGATAACAGAAACAACCCCTCTGGACAAGTTGTCCTTGGTCAGGAGGATCCTCTCAAATGCCAGACGGTCAACTGCAACCATTGAGGATCTGGATGCAGT